>NC_028353.1:6587397-6656924 GCF_000741045.1 Vigna radiata var. radiata
ATATATATATATATATATATATATAATTTAAATTTAAATTTAGTCTGGATGGCTTACGATTTTGTTATTTTTTTAAAAAACATTTATTGATTTTGTATGTTCTTAGTCAGGGTTTAAGGTTTATAGTTTAGGGTTTATGTAATGTTGTTTTGTTTATTTTATTTTTTTAAAACTTAGTTATTTGTTATGTGTATTGATTTTAATCTTTTTTAAATATATTTGTTATAAAAAGTGATAAAAACATGAGATGTTTATGCATATCGAGATGAGAGTTTTGTACAGGGTGAAGCCAAAAAGAGACTTACAAAATTTGTTCGTATAATAGGTCGTCTTTGTGAGATTTTTTTTATGTGGTTGATTTGGTGTCTCTGTGCAACATTTCTTATTATTACATTGGTAAAAGGTCCACAATGATGTCTTTTGAGAGATGACATAGAGAGACAAAAACTTTTCATGTACCTGTTAGTGATATGACTGATTACATCTTTGTGTTGGCACATCTGCCAAAAAGAGTGATAATAAGAGAGAAAAGCCCTAAATATCAAAGGTTATGCAATCAAGGAATCAAGCACAAATCTTGAAATAGGAGAAAGAGATAACCTTGACACCCTGAATAGTTGTTATAAAGGAGATAGGACCTGTTATCACACATGGATAAAAAGGGAGCAGATTTGTAACTCTACGAGGCGTGTGAGAGCTTGTAGGAGCTTTGATTAATGCGTCGTTTATGGCAGTAGATGACGACGACAAATTTGACAATGGCAATCGTAGGCAACGACAACTCTGGTGGACAATGGAGAACAACAAAAAAGTAGATAAAGTTGAGATTAGGAAAGCAGAACACCTTATTGAGACAGATGTTAAAAGACAACATTCTTATGGCCACCAACAATCATCGCTAGCTGACACCGACCAATAACAAAGACAGTGTCGAAAGAAACTCATATAACTAGGCTTTGATACCCTGTTCACTTTATTAAAATGTATGTATGAGATTAATCTTTCTTGTATTGAATAGACACATAAGGCATGTTTTGTTAAATAGAAGAAATGTGAACTAAACTCAAAATACAAATAAGGAATAATAGTAAACTAACTAAAGATAAAAGATAAATATAAGATGTCTATCTAAGATATCTAATAATCTAATATATTTAACATTGTCCATCAAGAAAACAATATTAGTTCCATTCAACAATTTTACTACATCATTTAGATATATCGAAAAGAGGTCACTTACCACTTCAGATTCGTCGACACATCTACTTTAGTGAATGCATTTATTACGTTCTAGCATCATCATCAATTGTTGTAATATAGTTCTCAAACCTCTTAGTGATCATTTGTAAGTGTATCTACTTGTATTATATTCTTTCTTGATTATTGTCACATCACACTCACTATTTTCTGAGAGTAAAAAGAACATTTATAGGTTGTACTTGACTCTTAATCATACCAATAAGCAATGGGTATTCAGTGAATTTTAGCCTTCCAACAAAAGGGCGACTGATTAAAGTTTCTAACAAATCATGATTATGATATCGATATCGATATATTACCTTCAATACCCACCACTTCTTTGTTAGAAATTGGTTTGTGTTTCAATTTAAAAGACACTCACATTTTCTTGTGTCAAATTAGGATGAGCATTAGATTTGTATTTCTTGTACTTTCCATCAATTTCACATCCTAACAATACAAACATCTTTCTTCCAGACAATTAGTTTTATCAGATCTTATAATAACAACAACAAAACTAAGATTAAAAGTAATCCTCAAATCATTGAATTAACTCAACACGTGTGGAAAAAATCCAATCAGTTGTAAAGTTATTTGTGTCATTTTTCTTGTACGTTCCATTTATAAAAAAAAAAAAAATGATATGAAGCTAGAATTTACTTACAAATCCATTAAAAGGGTCAATATTTTATCATAAACTATAACTATCTATAACATAACATCACCATTCAATATAAAAAATTAATAAAACAAAACAAGTACAACAAATTTAAAACTCAAGAAAAAAATTTTAAAAATTAAAATTAAAATTAAAATCAATACTGAATTTTGAAATCCAAGAGAAAATTTTATTGAATTTTAGAATTAAGAAAAAATCTTCATTGAATTTCAAAATCTAGTTAGAAAGTACCACTTTTTTTTACCAAATTTCAAAAGTTAGTAAGATTTTCAATTAAATTTTGAAATTTGGTAATTTTTCTAAATTGAATTTCAAATATGATAATACAGAATATAATAAAAAGAAATGTAAAATTTAAAACGAAGGTGAATCAAAATTATAACCAACAAAAAGAATATAATAAGTACTTGAGTGAAGACGAATGAGATTAGATGAACAAAAATAAAATAAAATGAAAAAGATATCAGTGTTGAAAGAAGAAAACACATGGTTAGAGAATAACTTAAGGATAATTAGTAAATATAGAACTCCATTAGTATATGTTTGATAAACTTAGTGTTTATCTAATTTATTTTATATTATAAATATATATATTGAAAGGATAAAATTGAAATGATTGTGAAATTTGAAAATGTAGGAAAAAAACTTGAAGAAAGCCCGGAATAGTCCCAAATATTGGGCCAAAAACGTAGCTGTGCCAGACACGTATTTGAATGGGCTTCCGTTGAGCAACTCCAAATCACTATTCGAACCGCAGAGTCAGTCCATGCATATATCTAATTTTCATAAGGAAACGATTTCCTATTGAATATGAGTATCTGAAGGACATTACTACGTAGGATTTAGGAAAAGAAAAGGAAGGACTATAATGGTGAGCCGCGTGTGGCGTGATCGAAGGTGCGGCAAATGAAAAAAATAAGAAACACAATGGGACAAAACATAGTGGGTTCGCATTCCTAATATCCCACACAACAACCAGATGGTCGGAGCATCCAAACCACACACATGATGTGTGATGTAAATAAAGTCATCATATAATGGCTATGACTATATATGGGTATGGGCTGGAATAACCTACAATGGACTCAAACTAATATACTTGTCAGAAAACGAAGTTTACTACTAACTACCGTGAAGTATCCAAGCACTGGCACACAAATTTTGTCCTTGGTCCCCATCTTAGTTCAATCGGTGATTAGCTGTTTGCTCACCGAAAAACAAAGACTCTTCTTCTTCGATCGTTCTTTTTTGCATCCTTCCACACCGTTGCTGTTGGTGTCAACTGCTTGTCATAAACACCATCACTTCTTTGTACTCATTATCATCCCTTAACCCAATTGCATTTACATTCCAACACTAATTATTAATGTTTGAATCTGTCAAAACCTTTTCACACTACATTCTATTACAATTTTTTTAATTTAAATAATTACTATTTAATCTTTATTTTCTTAATCAACATTTAAAAAGAAAACTTTATATCTAATTCAATTGAAAAATTGATTTGTTAAATTTTCAATACATTTATCTCGAGATTTTCATTGATATAATAAAGTAAATAAATAATAAATTTTAATTTATCACAACTTGTATACTCATATCTTTACCCTACTTCACTGAATCAATTTGAATAAAACTGTCTTAGAGCCATAATTATAAGAACTCAGGTTCGCTAAGTTGCTGCTATCATTCTTGTTTGTTTGTTTGGAGGAACTTATGGGAGAGAGGAGAGAAAGAGAAGTATGGGATACAAATGCCATCTGTATTCTTTGGAAGACTAAGAGAGATAACAGAAATCAGGCTAAAATCTTATTTTTTTAATTTTACTATTTAATTAAAGAGAAAAAAAATAACTTTTTTTTTTCTTTTATTTGTTTTATACTAGTACTTTTAAGCACACTGGGGTTTCTAAAACAATAAAATATATCTGATTTTGCATGGTAGTATTGTTTTGATTTAGTATTTAACAAGGATATTTTTTTTAGGCGGCTCGAATATTCTCCTCGAATCCACATTCCATAATCAAGAGACGAGGACGTGGGCCAACCATGTTTTGACACATCAGCACAGCACGTGATCCTTCCACGACACTATATGCAATCCATTGTGCATCCTACGTGGCAAGACCAAGCTTCGAGAAAATTTGGGAACTCTCCGAAAATCTTGACCGTTAAAACTTGGTTGCTCCCTCCCTCCATCTTCGTTTGTGGCTCTTACGAAAGGAAACACAATTCGTTATTCTTCCGCGTTGCATACACTCTTTAGAAACAACGCACTGGTGTCGGAGTTGAGCCATGGCGACGCATCCGCAAACTCCGACCTCATCGAACGCCTTCTCCTTCCTGTCGAAGGGCTGGCGCGAGGTTCGAGACTCAGCGGACGCTGATATCCAACTCATGCGTGACCGAGCGAACTCGTTCAAAGACCTAGCGACGTCATTCGACCGCGAGCTCGAGAACTTCTTCAATTCCGCAACGCCGCCGTTCTCGGTTCCGGCCATGCGCTCTCCGCCGCCGAGGGAGATCGAGTTCGTCAAGAGTCTACGCCCGAAGCTGTCGGAGATTCGACGCGCCTACTCCTCACCCGATTTCAGCAAGAGGGTTCTGGAGAAATGGAGCCCGAGGTCGCGGATTCGAATCGACCTTTCCGCGATAAAGAAGGCTATTGTGTCGGCGGAGGAAGATGGGATTGTGGATTTCGAGAAGAGGGGAAGGAGGTTGAGTTTCTGGGAGGAGTGGAAAAACGAAGGCGAGGGTGAATCGAAGGACTGGGAGCCGATTCGTGCACTGAAGATCAGGCTCAAGGAGTTTGAGAAGCGCGGTTCTTCTTTTGAGGCTTTCAAGAACAGTGAATTCTTGGAGAAAGTCAAGTCTGGCTTGGTCTGTGCTTCTTCCTCTTTTACTAATTTACTTGGTTTCTTGTTAATTGTAGGGTTCTGTGTGTTTTGGGTAGGGTCTCTGGTTGTGGCTAACTTTAAGTCATTGTTTCTTTGGAGGAAGAGCCTGCTTGGCTATACCACTGTATTTGTTAATGAAAATTATCTGTGCAGATGGTTTATTGATGTTACAATTAGAACTTGGAGGAAGATTATTCGTTATTACTTGTTAAAAACTCTTTTTGTTCGACAGTTTAAAAATTACCTTCTGAACTGATGATTGATTTGTGTTGGGTTTCTGTTACTACTGGATGTTTTAATAACTTTAATGATTCACTGAACGAAATTAAGAAGGAATTTGAAATGATTATTGTATGAGCCATATTTCGGGCACGAGTGCAACAGTATTGATGTCAAGCCATTTGTTGGTTGAGATGTATGTTGACAGGTTTATTTGTTTATTTTTAGTGAATCATGTACTCGGCTCATGTATGTGGTTTCTACCGTTAACTGTTCTTTATGAGGATTCGCGAGTTTTTGTTTTTTAATCGCTGTTGTGATTGCTGGCTTGTACTTTTTGGGCAAATGAGCAAATTTTTGTGAAGTGCTTTTGTTATGAGAGCTTACGTGTTCATTTATTGACTTTCTTGCAGAAATCAATGTGCAAGGAACCTGAGGAGTCAAAGGTTTGTGCGTTGTATGTTTTGATTTTTTTGTTTATATGAATATGTCTGGACAAATATTTTGTACTTTTGCGTAAGTTAACAAGAAATTGTATGAGACTGGTCGTTTAAAGGTTGTAATCTAACTTTCAATGGATCACTGTGCATATATATTGTTGAATACGATCAAACACCAGTCCATGGATCCTTAGGTTGCGCCTCTGGGCTGGAAGTTCCACTATATTGATTTTTTTTAGCTGGATGTGAAAAAATATTTCTGAGTTAGTTGGCATAGACATTGTTTTTATATTCCAATTTCAAAGTAACATTAATGTTTAATTTAGACATTAGGGCAATCAGTTAGGAGAAGATTGGATATATGATACTAAAGAAATATGGGCTAAGTCACTTAAGCATGACACTGACATCTATGCTATGGATGTGTTCAAATTCCCGAGTTCTGATTCTTGTCTGCTCTGGACTTGTGGTCTTGATTTGAATCATAAACTATGGTTAACATTTTCATTCATCTTTCATAGGAAGTGCCACCATTGGATGTACCCGAACTTCTTGCCTACTTTGTAAAACAGTCTGGGCCATTTTTGGACCATCTTGGAGTGAAAAGAGGTACATAGTTATGCCCAATTATTGGGATTTCCACTTTATACATCTTATCTGGAAGTTTATGTTCTGTTTTTTCTTCACCAGTAAACTTTGGTATAAACATTTTCGCTTGCAATGTAAATTGGCTTTTTTGTTTCTACTTTCTTGTGTTTATAAATCATCTAGTTGGTTTCTCCTTTCCTGAAATCTTAGACAATGAATGGTTGGTATAAGCATTCTGTTCCATGTATCTGGTAAAGTAGGTAAATGAAACAAACCGATGTAATGCTTTCCAGCTACAATAATTCCCCATGTCCTTTTTCTACTTTTTGGAATTTACCTTGCTATGCTATTCTACTGCATTATTCTTGTTGTGATTGGTAAGCAGGTGTCGACTTCTGATGTATTTGTTAGCTGTCTCATCCCTTTGTTATTTAACAGTGTGATTAACTCGTCATATATTTCATGCAACTATGTGGGCGTCATGCAGATAATTATTAGATGAAGATTATTGTTCAAAACATGAAAAATTGTTTCCCAAACCATCAAATAATTTCTTGTTGAAAATAATAAAATTGTAATCACTCTGATTGTCAATTGCTTAGTTGTCAACTTTATCATTCACTGAAAATAATAAAATTCAAGATGCAACAAATTTGTGATCAAGATTTAAGATATTTTCATTTGTTATTGTATTTTACACTAATTTTTAATATAATTGAAGGGAGTTGAAACATTCACTAATGAGATTTTTATTAGCATGATTGACATGAGGTATACTTCTAATCCAATTTTAGATTTTCAAAATACTCATTCTAGTTATTCACTTTTTAATTTATCAAAAACACATCAATTGATAGGAAATATAGTGAGTGTTGAATAAAATCAGCTGTTATTCATTTGGTCCATTACGTCTTTTGTTGGACTAGTTGGTTAATTAAGTGGAAGAGATTAGTTATACATGTTAAAGAGATGATTTGATTACATTAAATAGGGAAATAGGTATGATTTGATTACATCAAGTAGGAAAATCTCATAAAAAATTTCTCATTATTAATTATTGATTTTGTTCCTTATTATTGTAGTTTATGGGTTTACGGTGCACTTTATCTGCCATTCATTGTTGATGACTTTTTAAATGTGGTTTCATCGCAGACGTATGTGACAAGATAGTTGAAAGTTTGTATAGCAAACGCAGAAACCATCTTCTATTGCAATCCCTGTCTGGGGAAGAGTCTTCTATTGTTGGGAATGGAAACATAAATGATGAATTGGACTTACGAATAGCAAGCGTCCTTCAGAGCACAGGACACCGTCACGAAGGTGGATTCTGGACAGACCATGCTAAGCATGATCCGTCTGATAGTGAAAGACATGTTGCAATAGTCACAACTGCTAGTCTTCCTTGGATGACAGGAACAGCTGTAAACCCCCTATTTCGAGCTGCATATTTATCACAATCTGCAAAGCAGAAAGTCACTCTGTTGGTTCCATGGCTTTCTAAATCAGATCAAGAGCTTGTTTATCCCAGCAGTCTTACTTTTACTTCACCAGAAGAACAGGAAGTTTACATACGTAGCTGGCTTGAAGAAAGGATTGGTTTTAAGGCAGACTTCAAAATTTCTTTTTATCCTGGGAAGGTAAGTTTTCGGGAGAATTCTTCCTTTATGTTTCATATCACTTATGTCAATTTTTACATTTCTTCATTCTCACGTGTAGTTTTCAAAGGAAAGACGGAGTATAATACCTGCTGGAGATACTTCTCAATTTATACCATCCAAGGATGCTGACATTGCTATCCTGGAAGAGCCGGAACATTTAAATTGGTATCATCATGGCAAACGTTGGACTGACAAATTCAACCATGTTGTTGGTATTGTTCACACAAATTACTTGGAATATATCAAGAGGGAGAAAAATGGAGCGCTCCAGGCATTCTTTGTGAAACACATAAACAACTGGGTTACAAGAGCATACTGCCACAAGGTATGTAATTTATCATTCTAGTATTTTTCTTGGGCTTTCCTTCTCTCTAAAAGTAGAAACTCCTTTATTCTGGAAAAGTTAATTTTTTAAAGCTTTTTATAAAATTGTGTTTGACCTTTTTTAAAGCTTTTTATAAAATTGTGTTTGACCTGACTTTTCCTTTAAGGAGAAGAGAAATTAAAAAAGTCTAGGCCAGCACTACCTAACTGAGGAGATTATTAGATGGTTTTGGTGTTTTTGTTGATAAAAGGATTTCTAACCATAAAAGAATTAATCAAGAGAAAAGGTGCTAAATATTTTGTTTATATACTCAGGTTCTTCGTCTTTCAGCTGCTACTCAGAATTTACCCAAGTCTGTAATTTGCAATGTTCATGGTGTGAATCCAAAGTTCTTGGAAATTGGAGAAAAAATTGCTGCAGAGAGGGAGCTTGGGCAGAAATCCTTTACAAAAGGGGCGTATTTCTTGGGAAAGATGGTGTGGGCAAAGGGATATAAGGAGTTGATAGATTTATTAGCAAAGCATAAGGCTGACCTTGATGGCTTCAAGTTGGATGTGTTTGGAAATGGAGAGGATGCTAATGAAGTTCAGAGTGCAGCTAGGAAGTTAGATTTGAATCTCAGCTTTCAAAAAGGAAGAGATCATGCAGACGATTCTCTTCACGGGTAGGAACCGTCTGAAAACTGAGCTCCAAAGTTTATAGTGAAATATATTCACAACAAAAATCCCCAATTTGTCGTGAAATACACCTAAATGAAATGGTGAAAATAAATTTTGAAGTTACGCATGTATTACAACGTGAAACTGTGCAATGTTTTACTCCCTTACCTTCTTAAGGTGAATTGAATCAATTGATTGTGTTCAGAAAATGCAATATCCAAAGCTGTCTTTTATACATGCATGCTGCACATTCACCTACATGTGATTCTATCTCATGCTTTACATACCCTGACAATCTGACACTTGTTTTTTATAAAATTTGTTCCTGTTTTGACACAATTTATCCTTCTTGTAGGTACAAAGTTTTTATAAATCCTAGCATTAGCGATGTGCTATGCACTGCTACAGCTGAGGCACTTGCCATGGGAAAATTTGTAGTTTGTGCAGATCATCCGTCAAACGAGTTCTTCAGGTCATTTCCCAACTGTTTGACGTACAGGACGTCCGAAGACTTTGTGGCAAAAGTAAAAGAAGCATTAGAAAACGAGCCGTATCCTCTAACACCTGAGCAAAGATATCAACTTTCTTGGGAGGCCGCTACTCAAAGATTTATGGAATATTCTGAGCTTGATAGCATCCTGAATAAGGAAAATAATGGTGAAAAATCAAGCCTAGATAAAGGAAAGCTCGTTCCCAAGTCAGTTTCAATGCCTAATCTGACGGAAATAGTAGATGGAGGCTTAGCATTTGCTCACTATTGTCTCACCGGGAATGAATTCCTGAGATTATGCACAGGAGCAATACCTGGGACACGTGACTACGATAAACAGCACTGTAAAGACCTTCATCTTTTGCCGCCGCAGGTAGAAAATCCCATCTATGGCTGGTGAATGGATTGACTAGTTTTTGAACAGGTGGCGAAGGGAAACTTGTCATACCAGATCATAACGAGCAGTACTGTGAAAACTATCGTCTCATGCTTGTAGGTAGAAAAACTTATGGATGGCTGGGGATCGTTTAGTGGTTTGAATTTTAGTTTCTGCTGAGTTACTGTGATTTGTCTTAGGTACTAGCATTCTAGGTTTTCAATTCTTTAAATTTTGTAGTTCTTTTTGTTTTTTGTAAGTGATGTAGTTTAATAATTTACCAAAACACTAATAGAAAGCTAATGTAAAGTTGCACGACAAAAAGTAGAACGTTCTCCCACGTAACTAGTGGAGAATAAGCTGTAATAAATTTGCATCGGTTTACGTGGAATAAATTGTTCAGTTGTGGTAACTTGAAGGACTTCCTTAGGGTATTCACTCTCCACACGGAAACATCAGACATTTTGGTTAGTGGGAAGGAGAGGGAAATTAAAGAATAGAGGGCATTGCTACTGTGATCTTAATCAGGAAAGAAATCAGTTCAAAAAGGGGAAGAAAGTGTTGTCACCCATTTCTGTAAGGATGAATAAACTTTAAAGGCAATTGCTTGCTGAACCCTATTAATTTCTACATGCAGTCCATAACTTTGGAATTCCATTTTTATCCTTGGTTGTTTATTTGAAAGTTGTGAGACAATGTTGAATTGGTTTGGAGTGTTTTTGTGTGAGGTTTTCTGGGAAGCTTTAGTGGGGTGGAGGTGGTGGTGATTTGCAAAAGCCAGACAAGCTGTAGGAGGTAAGGAATACACTTCCAGAAGATGTTATCCGGTATAGGTGTGGGAGGTGAGAAATGATTTTCCGAATTCGTGTTTCTGGAAGAGTATAGTATCATTCTGCAAAAATCATTCCAGAAGTAGTTGAGTTAGAACATACATAACTCTCCCGGAAAATGAATTCCGATGATGTTGAAAATGTGTTCCGGGATAATGGTTCCAAAATAGACGTGGCGTGGACTCCGAAATAAGAGATCTGAAAGCACGAATCTCCGGAAAGGTCATTCTGGAAGTGTCTCTGTGCTACCTATTTTTCTCTACATCTCCTATTTCGATCTCTCTGCATCTGCAATTCCAATCTCTGTACATCTGCAACTCCTTTTGGGCATCTCTTACTGTTTTCCTTTAATTTGTGTTTTGTTGGGAGAGAATTTCATGGATGTTGATTTGAGGGTATAGAACAATTTGAGGGTGGGTTGAATGGAGAACTCACACACATCTGCACTGTCTAGCGAGGAAAAAGAAGAAAAGGATAAAAAAAATTAAGTTTAGATTAAAAAACCAATAGTATTAATTTTGATATTTCACATATTTGATGGATGCAGTTGAAATTTGAGGGGTGCAGCAAGAATTGCTACTCCAAATAACTAGACTCGATTAGGGGCTTGCGTAGGAACCATCCAAAGCAAATCCCCTTGGGCCTCTCCAGTCTAAAAAATCATGGTAACTTATATATATATATATATATATATATATATATATATATATATATATATATATATATATATATATATATATATATATATATATATATATTTCTCCGCCCCTATATAAAAGAAATTCCAACTTTCCTTTTTTGGATTGTGTAATTTGGAAGTCACATGACTTATGAATTATGCAATTCAAAAGCTTTTTTTTAACTCTTTTCAATTTCTAGAAGTTACTTTTGGCTTTACATTGGAAAATATTTTTGAATTTTAGGCTGTACAATTGCGAAAGTAATTTTTTTGAGAGAAACATGACTCCACCCTATAAAACAAAATTTATTTCATTTTTGCTTTATTTTTGAAAAAGTTTTGATGAAGAAAATTATGAAACATATATAATCTAATCTAATTCCGAGGGTTAAGAAGAGTTACATTTTGGTGATTTTTATTAAATTTGAATTCGTGTTCTCTGTAAATTTTCAACATATTTTACTTTGACTTTAGGATATGAAAATTTTCTCATAATCGTTTCTGTCAAATAATTGAGTTGACTTGGCAGCCTTATAAAATTCATAGGTCAGAAGTGATTTATAATTCACTGTAAATTAGTAAATTAATGAAGTGGGTTAATTTGTTTATAGTAACCTTAAAGTTAACTATACTTATTTGAAGTTAATGATTTAACAGAATAAGATAAAACATAAGAGTAGACGGCATAATAGGATAAAAGGGAAACAACCATATTATGATATGTGTAACAAAATAATATATTAGAAATAAAGATGATGGTAATATAACAAATAATAAGACTACATAATGATGATGGTAATTATAGTAAGGGTTGTTATAAAAAATTTTGACGTGATAGAGTGGTATTGCTATCATCGTGATAATAAAGATTTTTTTATAATTATGATACTATTAATAACAGTTATGAAATTAACAAATGAAGCAAAGAAGAGTGATCACAGATATTTGATTTGCTAAAAATGAATATTAAAAGGAGAAAATAATTATTTTATTTTTCTATATGTGACCACCGGTAAAATCCTTACTTTACAAAAGTAATAATCTTTTGAAATAACAAAATATAAAAGATAGATAATTTTAAGCCGAGTTTGAACCTTGAACCAAGTAATTAAATCTAGGTGAATGTTACACTATTTTATGTAATTTCCTCTTCTGTTCTATACTTTTTTACCATTCGTTTTTCACAGTTTATTTATTTATCTATATATTTGATCTTAGCACCAATCTTTTTTCTTTTGACCAGCAACATATATTATATTGGGTTGGAATGTCAAGTTGACATCTTTTATTTATAAACCTGAGTATACCCCAAAAAACAGTCGTTTTTGCAGATGCAAAAGAGGCCAGCTTTACATATATAGCGTGCAATGCACTTTCAGTTAATAAGCGTTCCATTTCATAGTGCAACTTTACATAGCATGTGATTCCCATTGACCAAATCTCTTAACCCTCAGACTTTGGTAATAAGGTACGTGGAATCTTCCAGTTTCTGATTGGGATTAATCTGATTTAGCCCATACTCATCTCTGCTATTCTGTACCATTGGGTATCTCATGCGTGCGACTGTGTCAAAATGCATGCACTACTTTTACTACCAGGAAACAAATTAATATGGGATCTTCTAAAAGTTTATACAAAATAACAGACTAAGCTTAATGTTATGAGATAAGAAATAATATATTTGATTATAATTTACTTTTTTTTAGTTTTTGTATAATTGATTCTGTCTTAAATAATTGATATATTCTATTTATCTTAATTATTGTATGCTGGTCATGTATATTTGTACGCTGATTACTCTTCAATATCAATAACACATATTTGTTACAATCTTTACAGTATCCGATCAATAACACACATTTGTTACAAATATTAGATGCATTTTTCTTAAACTTAAAACCTGTTTCTTGTGACAGAATAGTTGCATCTGGTGCTGAAGGCAAATGATTAACACAAATGCAGTCGATCGTCACTAAATTTGTTCTTAAGAGAGCTTACTTACTGAGTCCTATGACGTTTGTAGAATTAAGGTAATCAAGCCATCTAGAATAGAATCGAAAGCAAAGGGTCAATAATTAAGGTGTAACTCTTATGCATATTACCTAAATAATCAATGGTTTACAAGACGTGATCTTTAAATCACACCTATCATATAACCTTGAGCTTTTATATATTTAGATAACAATTTTATACAAGTGGAAACTTCACTGTGGTCTAAGTACGTCAGTTGTTTAGGAACAAACCTTAAATTCTTGAAATGAAATTCGAGAACTGCTTTTTGTAAATTATAGTAAGAAGCTCGCTCATGATTTTGGATTTTCTAGGAAACTAAAAACGTCTTTTTTATGTATAGTGAATAGTTTACGATGAAGTCAAGTCGAGCATCTTTGATGAATATACTTGTGATAAATTCATGCATCTAATTATAGTAACATTTGCCCACATTATTTTTTAAGATCCAAGTGATTCAGTATCAGATGTGCAGCTTTCTAGATATGGCTTCAAGTGTTGAATTATTATAATACCCACCTTCTGCTTGTAAGAGTTATTGGAAGACAGAACACAGAGGTAACTCTACCACAGTTTTTTTGTTTTTTCACCTTTGTCTTATTATGCACTTTCTAAGCAGTCAAATATAAGAATTCAATGCATGTTTAGCTCAGTTTACCTTTTACTAATTAGCATTATTATATGAACTGCATTTTATTCTATTTCTAATTCCCTTTATTGGGATTGATACAACGCAATTGTGTATACCATGTTTTCCAAAATTCTCTTTCTCTTTCTCTTCACTGTATATTGTATTTAATATCTATCTCCCCGTACGTCTTGCAGATGAAAGGGTGGAAATATTTACACTGCTATCTTTAAGCAGCAAAGTTTAGTGTTGGTTTCACGTTATGTTCAAATATAAAAACAAAACCCTAGAAATCAAGAATATCAACGATTGAATCTAATATCTCACGTAAATTACTCAAACTCTCTGTACCGACTGTAGTGTTATTTTAATCATCCTTTGAAGAAGAAATTGAAAAAAGGAAAAAACTGAGGACTGCACGCATGGCATAATGTGATGGGTATTTTCATAGGCTGTGAAGAAGGAGATACAATAACATCAAACATAAAGTGAGATTGTATTTAAATATATATTGTAAATTAATTTTATCTTTTATATAAAAGTGAGATTTCTAATATAAATTTAGGAGACTTTTTGTTATATATATATATATATATCTTAAGATGTTTTGAAAGAGTTTCATGTGAGTAGTGGTTTCAAAGGTATATGCAGGAACTTTAGTTTTGAAATAGTAAGAGCTTAGTTTCGAATGCTTTGGCTGCATGTTCCTTTTTGTGCCCTATGTAAGGAAAACATTATATTTGCTTAAGGAATCCTGTGAAAAGCAGATTAATTAACAATGGATTCGTACAAAAAACACATTATTAAGAAATATCAATAAGGGATATACTGTGAATAACCTCTCAGATGTATCTTAAAACTTGAAATTATTATTCATCAGGGATGTTGGGGAATTGGGTTGATACGAATTATGCAAACTTATTGATAAAAAAAAAAAATTAAATTACGGAAACTCGTCATTTAATCTAATAAAAGAATTTTGGAATAAGTTGGCTTGAGTTTCCACATTTGCTAGGGGTTGGATTAAAATTTTGAAAAATAAGTTTTTCTTAAATTTTGTAATCCTGAAGTATTTAGTGCGTTTAATTTTCTTAAAAGAAATATGATTATTCAAGTAAAACTAAACAAAAAGTGATAAGTAAATATCAAGTATCAATCTAATTCATATAATATAACAAAATGTTTATGTTTTGGTACATCTATTACTGCAACATCATAAGAATGAGAAAAACTACTTCAATACTCTAAAGTTAATAGATCATAAGTCCAGCAAATAATGACCACAAATCACCTACTAATCCTACAATTAATAGCATGGTAGTTCTAAAATAAAATAAAATTCAATGAACCATTTTAAAATAAATAATTTTTATTCTCACCATATTTACTTTTCTTAACCTAATAATTATAATTATCAATAAGTGTCAAAAATATGATAAAGTAACATCTCTATCAATTCATTTTATGCTTTTAATGTTTTTAAAATGTAGATAAAATTTATAAGTTTTATAAATTTCAATATAATTTAAAATTAATTTATATTTAATGTTATAATTTAAAATAATAAACTCAACTATAATCTCACAAATAAAATACTTTGAACAATTCGTACCCTGTCCTTTTGGGTGCTAAACTCCATATCTTTCACAGATGATCATTTTTGCCTTAATTTTTTCCTTTTTATTTTGATAAAATGTTAATACTTGGATTTTCAATTAAAGTAATCTTTATTTGTCATGAAATCGTCAAGGCTCTATGCTTACTGGCCATCCAACAATTCGCTTTTAAGAGTTCCACTTTAACGTAGCTAGGCACAATAGTAGCCATGTATATTTTGTTTCAAACTTCACTAACAATTTGTGTGGCTTACCATAAATATTAACAAAAAGTAGAATACAAGACATATATATATATATATATATATATATATATATATATATATATATATATATATATATATATATATATATATATATATATATATATATATATATATATACACTCAGAGAGAAGAGGAAAAGCACCAAATGTGGCTGAGAACATAGCTAGTTTACCATTTACTTTTCTGCAGCTAATTAAGTAAATCAAATGACAGCTAACACAACCTGTCAGTAGAACAGAAAAGAAAACGTAAAGTAATGAAATTAAGGTAAGAATACGAAAAATCATCTCACCTTAATTTAACTACTCAACACTACATGAGTAAAATTACATGGGAGACTAGTTAACCCAACAAAAGAATAAAAAGTTGAGCAATGACAATTACTAGCCTCAAGTAAGTGACAATTATTTACATACGTTCGCAGGGTTTTGTTGCTGTCTTTTCTTTTTCTGGTGAATCTGTAGTTATTTCTGGGATCGTGATTGTAACGTGGTCGATTGTGTTTTCAATATCCACAACAGGTTTTATGATACCTCGATGAAGAAGGTGTGACTTCTCTGGTGACACATTGGGTTCTGCAACACTCTTGAAGTAGGCTAAGTGAGAAAGTTCGGAAACAGACTCGTATATTTTTTCCACTGACTTGGTGATTTCTTTGAGTATTGAAACTACTGTGACAACTGGAATTATGGATAGGAGTTCAGCTCCTTCCAAAGAAACAGTTTCAAGGGTAAATTTGAGCTCTTCAACTGCAGTTTTTGCATTCTCGATGTGGCTTTTTGCAGCTGATGGATGTGTCATTGTTTTGATTGATGAAAATATAACGTTTAACGCTTTGTTTGATTCTGAAATCATCTTTGTGCATGGTTCTTGAATTTTACATTTGAATTCCAAAGATGTCTGCTGTCACAAAAATGAGTTTATATGAGCTTCAAGCTTATAAAGCTAAAATGGTTTTCTATGGAGTATCTCACCAGTGTATATTACTGTTAATTTCTTTCAAATAATATTTATATTTTTTCAAGTAGAGAATGATGTCTTACAGGGATTTTCGGGTTAAGGTAGTTGTTAAGGGTTTCAATCTTGTAAGCGCATTCCCGAGTAAGTACTCCAATCTTCAAGTACTGTGTCCAAGGATGTCGAAGACGAAAACCACCATGTCCCGGTTCCCACCTTGCCAAATTTGCCTACACATGATATATAACGTTAATATTTGATCAATCTATCAAATAAAAAGGTTGAATAATATCTTAGAAGAAAAACAAACCAAACTCACCAAGGACTCCTCACTTGCTTTGGAATTGAGAACAGTTTTGTATCCTTCAAGAATTGACTTCTCACATTTTTCTTTATCCTCTGAGCAATGAAAATATTCCACTTCAAATCCTGAAAAATAGTAAGAGCTTCATATATTAACACATGAAACACAAAAATAAAAAGAAACATAATTTATATGGTGACTCGAATATAGATACCTTGTAGGTAATTTGACAACTTTTCTATGTTGGAAGCTACCAACTTGTGAAGGTCTTCACCTGCCCATACTGGACAAATGAAAATGGAGATGACCATGCAAGCTGTTACCCCTATTAAAATTGTTGAAAGTCTCTGATGAGCAAGTTCAAAGAGTTCTTCCACTCGATATCCCGAGACAGCAACTAAACAGAAGGTCAAAATAAATATCACCAATCCATAATCATATCTTGCCTTGATCTTTGGAAAAAATCTGAAAAAAGTAGCTCCCGCGGCTGGAAAAACACAAAAAGAAGCAAATGATAGTCTTAAATCCATGATGAAGCTATTTTTTGTGTTAATATTTTACTTATATAATATATACCTAGAATGAAGACTAGGATCCCAAGGACAATAGGTTTTTCTCTTTCTCCACAAGCAGAAGCTAAGTGTTGCCCTCCAACTCCTAAAGCACCAGCTAATAATGTAGCACATCCTCTATTTAAACTTTTGTAGAGAGTTGCACCTGCTTAATTAGAAACCAAACATATCATATGTTAATGCATTGATCTTTGACAGTTTTCAGGTTTTGACCATTAATTATATAACAGTGAGAAATATATAGGAGTGTATTTATGCATTATTATATGATGTCTGCACTCACCTACACTGAATTCAAATACAACCACTACTGTCAGAACAGCCCACATTCCAGCGTCTCCGAAACCATCGTAAAGAGGCCTCGAGTAGTAAAACAAGGAAACCAAGGTAAGAGCGAATGCAACTTTTAACGAGTGAAATACTCGTCTGGGATCATCTTTTCCAATCTTTGTTATGCTCTTTATGAAGTTGATAACCATAAACTTGATGTTCCTAGACAAAGCCTTGAGGCAGTTCTTCCAATAGACAAAAAACTCTTCTTTGTTTGCTTCCATTGTTGACTCAATATCCATGAAAACTTTGCCACAAATGTGCGGAGTGATACAAGTTTTAGGAGAAAGTTGGGAAGAAAACACCAGCTATGAAATGATGTAAGGCAAAGATTTTGAAACTTAGGAATAAAATGACTTCGAAGAGTGATATTTATAGGACCAGAAAGAACAGCTGTGTCGTGCAGCATAGATTTTTTTAAACGAGATACATGAGTTGCTGTCCTTTTGCGGGAAGAGAAAGGCTGGTTTTCTTTGAGAAAAAAAGTTACTTTGTCACGGCACATATCTTATCAAAATGCCCATAACTCTAAAAGTATATACCTTAAGAAACTCATTTCCCTGACCAAAACAATTAATCTACCAAAACTTACATAGAGAGGGAATGTTAGGATATATGCTTCCAGCTGGAGTAGTTTACTTCCGAAAGCAGATTAAACAAAGTTGATTTACAAAACAAAGTTGATTTACAAAAACAGACGCATAAGAAAGTTTAAACAGAGTAATAATCTAGGAAAACAAGTAACTGAGTACGAGAGAAAAAAAGAGAGAAGAGTCAATCACATTGAGGAGAAAAGTGAGTGTTTGAATTTTTTTGTGAGAGATGACCAAGATAATCAATAGAATGAGCGTAATTGATCTTTGTAAATGAAGGTTCTTCTCGGATTTTAAGATGTATATTAGACTTCGATTATAGTCAAAATTGAAACAAAAATGATACTCTCTTTTAGTTTAGGTCATAATGGAAGCTAATACCCTTCAAGTTCTCCTTTAATTTACAATAAACTTCTATTATTCCTATAGCTGAAGCAAACTCAAAACGAAGTTAAAGACTCTTCAAATTAATTTTTTTTAAATCATAAAGAATATATGACCTTAATCCTATCCGTAATCGAGGTTAAAGAACAAATATATGATTTAGTGTTGTTTTTATTATTGAAACAAAATGTTGATTTTTTTGTTTATATTTATAACTGAAGTAAAAAAAAAAACTTATCATTTTTTTAATATGTTTTGATTGTAAAATTGAAACTCAATGTAAAAACAATATGTGCTACTGTATTCCTTCTTTGTAATAGTGAAAGAAAAAGTATTTACAAATACTAGTGGGGTGTATTATTAGAAATGTGTTAATTGTTTGAATTGAAAACAATTACAAGCTGACCTAATACAAAAATATCTTCTGTGATGTGCATGTTAAATAGCTAGAAAAAAAATGCAAGAGTTAAAGGAAAGATACTTATACATAAAAGAATTATTAATAAACTCTAGACCGACAAACCATAAAAAAGCCCATGTTCTAAATAAGATAACAGACTCCTAAAATTAATGATAAATTAACTAAAATAATTCAAAAGAAAAACTGATGCAGAAACGTGTATAAACAATAAAAACAAAAGTATCCTAATAGTATATTCCAATTGTAGGTTACAAATAGAAAAATTCTTCAGAAAATTGTTATATTCGAGTCGTGGGTTTCGAACTATTATGGCTAGTAATATTGTTAAAATTGATAAATATTGAAGAAAAAAAATTGAGTAACCCAATACATACTTCATGAAATTTTCTAAACTGTTTAATGAAATACTTTCATTAAGTAATAAAAATAGATCTTTTGTTTGATGAGTGTGAAATAAAATGTATTTAGTAAAAATGATCACACTATGCACCAAAGCTCTTGAGAGTTGTATTTCATATATTACAAATAAAAATTTATTAATGTGATCTTGATAACATCACACAGTTTAAAAATAACTTAAAGTTTTTTCTTTCAAGTTTACTAATAGCCAACACATAGACCAGATATAATTTCATCCATATTAAATATGTGTAGTTTGGTTAGAAGTGAAAAAATGACGAAGCATTCACAAGTCAGCCATTCCGGTAGTATTAAAAAAACTCCCTTAAAGAATTGGACCAGCCACTTAAAACCACGAGTGAATATATATATATATATATATATATATATATATATATATATATATATATATATATATATATATATATATATATATATATATATATATATATATATATATATAATATCATGAATTCCAATTAAAGAAAAATGTAATTTGTTTTTTAATATATATATTGTTGAAAGTCCCACATCCAAAGTCAAATTATAATATATAAGTGAGGTACAAACTTCATCTTATAAATCGATTTTATGAAATTAAATTAGATTTAATAACTCACATTCTAATATGATATCAGAACTATGGTTAATGGTCACAATTTCTAAGTGCTTTGAATCTTGAATATAGTTATTATTATACATTTATCAACACGCAGGAAATGAAAATAAATTCTTTTAACATTAGCTTCATTTTAAAACAATAATAAACAACCTACTAATTAAAAAACTACGCTCCACATCCAACAATAGTTAGTGTATTGTCTCTGATAAAAAGAAACAAAGACAGAAAAAAAAAGGATAAGGCAAAAACACGTTTGCATCAGCATTTCTGATTCTCCAATAAGACCAAGTAAAGTGAATTCAATATTGTTGTTTTGTGATAGCCAAATAAAAAGAAATATAATAAGCACGAGGGAATAAAACAATCGAAAAAAAAAATGAAAAGTTGAATATAAGCAGAACAAGTTATTAAACAGATGATAATGACCCCACTCATGTTATCTCTTTCTTCTGTGAAACTAGCACCACAAAGAAAAGAACTTTTAGTTGTGAATCATTTTCTAATTTGTTCACTATTATGTACTAAGCTGATCTTGTTTAGCCATGTGTATTGAAGCAGAACAGAGTCAGCATCCACTAATGGGTAGGATCTGACTCACTCCTATATTTCACTATTTTTTCCTTTTAAATGAAAATGTTTCTAATATTCTAAAGCTATGTACTCTTTACCAGATTTCGAAAATGAAAATATCAACAATAATAAAATATTTAACATATATTAAAAGATAAATTATAAAATATTTAACATATATTAAAAGATAAATTGGTTTTGTAAGATTAATTATTTCTTAATATAGAGTTTTGTTAAAATCTATCTTAATGATATTTGTTGTTTGTTGGGTATATTGTTCTACTCATACCATTATGAGATTACTCATTAATGTCTCATATTCAAGATATATAAACATTGGCATGAGATACACGAATTGGAAGTCTTCATTAATTAGAGATAAAATTAATTTAAAGTATCTAAATGAGTACAAATCACAATCTTACAAGTAGATTTTGTGAGATTGATTGCAAGATGAGGTTAAGTTACACCTAAAATTTGTTCCTTAACACTAATTTTATGGGAATATGGTAACGCAAAAGCCAAATAATCAATATTTGATTTCTAAAAATTAAGTGATTGTGACAATTGTAAAATATTTATTAATTAAAGAGATAAAAATAAATAAATATCTGAAAATGAAATTATATATATATATATATATATATATATATATATATATATATATATATATATATATATATATATATATATATATATATATATATATATATATATATATATATATATATATATGAAAATAAATAAATAAATAAACATCAGGGTATATTTATAGAGGATATTTCTATACTTAAATCGGTAAATGTTCATATATAGAAGTATTAAATATGGCAATAAATATAACTCAATTATTTTACTTGAATTTTTTATTTATATTTTTATAATGAATTTTATTCAGAATTAATTACAGCTAAATCATATCTTAATATAATTATTTGACTAATTTCTGATAAACTACTTTAAGTTAGTTAATTGTGCTAAACACCTACCAATCAATTGCCTTCATGACACAACCGATCCGATCGATCCACTGACCAACCACTTTTATGTTTAATCCACAAATCTATATTATACATTAGGTATTTCAATAAAAAAAAATTTAAAAGATTTAAAAAAAAAAAAAATCTTAAGTTACATATGTTAAAAAGATGATTTCATTGATCTCCATAAAAAAATTAATCAATATTTACCAAAACTAATGTTTCCAATATTAGTTAAGCAAAATAGTATTTGTTTGAAAAATAACCTCAATTAAAAATGATAGGTTGATCTAATTAAACTGTACAACATAGCTAAAGTTAACAAAAGAAAATCTTAACTAACTTATTCTAAGAAAAATTTGAAACTAATTTAATCTTTATTTTTATTTAACTTTTTAATTTAGTTTTAATATTTTTTAATAAAATTTTAATTTTCATTAATTTTGTTTAATTTAGTTTTTTTTACTAACTCTTATAAATAGTTAGGCGATGGAGAGTTAGTTTGACAGTCCATATTAATAACATTTGACGTGTGTTTTTGTTTTCAAATACAAAATCATGCAAAAAAATTATTTGTTCCTAGTGTCAAAAGTTCTTTTCTTCCTCTTCTAAGCAACTTTTTTTTAGAACATCAATGTTGTTGTTGAAGCTATGGATTATACATTTATGATTCCAAATTTCACTTCATCACATTAAATTTGTGATATTCTCCAATTTCATAAATTCCAATTTGATCTCATAATTTATAAACCATAATTTCATAAACTCCAATTTCATCCTAGATTTCATAAACCTCAATTTCATCTCATATTTCATAAAATACAATTTCGCAAACACATGAAATATTCTTCAATTTCATAAAATCTCACTTCAAAACTGTTACTGGAGTGATCATGGTCAACATTGGTAGTTAAGTCTTGAATTACCGGAAAACACTATAAGAAGGTTTATAAAGATTGTTATAAGAGTTGTGCAGATGCTAGGTTTTATGAAAAACTTTTCAAGAGAATATTAGAAAGATAAAGCAATGAACAATGACAGTTTTTATACTAGTTTGTTCCAATTGAACTACGTCCAGTTCTCTCTCAATAACTCTTGAAAAATTCCACTAAGTATTATGACCACTTCTAGTTATAAAGAGTATTAGCACCACTTCTGGTTACAACAAATCCACAGCGGGATATACCACAAGATACAAATGAATAACTCTCTAAGAGAGGATATGTTTTGATACAATATAATTTGTAAATCTTGATGGTGTTTCACTCTTTCTTTTCTCGAAAGCTTCGGACAATTGATAAATTATGAACACAGAGAGTTGAACAAGAAAATGTATTCACTTTGTGATCCTTATTATCTTTTCTTCATATGTATGGCTATTTATAGTTTTCTTGAGAATATGCTCATTGAGTGGTGAGTTGTCTCCTTGTAAATTAGGTTGATAGCCTGTTTAGCTTCTAAGTTAGACTCAGGTCTATTTTGCATTTATACAATGTTTTATCAAAGTTTATAATTGATGTGCATCTTGTATGGCTTGTTAGAGCAACTCTGAACGTCTTTATCCAACATGTGGATTTGTTCTAATTAATCCATTTGTGATTTTGATATGCACATTAAACGAGGACAAAACATACAAGTAAAATACCACTTTGCAGTACATGCATTAATGAACATTTAATGTTTTGAACGTTTATATATGTTGAATATCATTTCTTGTTCAAAAACATTTTATCATATGTCATTTAATAATAAATGTATTTGATTTAGTTCAACATTCAAATATTGACATATAATTCAAAACAGACGCTTATGACTTGAAAAACATTCTTGAGATTTTTTTGTCTCACACACTTTGTATTAGATTATTTCTTTTATAAGATGCTTTTATTAATAACATGTTTAAGACCACGTCTCATTGTTCAAAACTTATATTCATTGGATGATATCTTTGATTTAGCTCTTTTTGTCTTCATTAACACTGATTAAATATACAATGTTTAAGCTTTCAATGTTTTGTTCTTATAAAGGATAGTTTAGTTTAAGCACATGAGAACTTATTCTAATATTTTTGCATGTCTTCTTTAGACAATTCTTGTTGAAATTTATCTTTGTAAGACATATTTGTGCTTCATAACATCTCACGCTAATTGTTTTACATGATTCTCTTAGATACTTTTTCACTCATCACTTTGTGAAGGTGTTTATATTTTAAGCACAACGTCTCAAAATTTTATGTAGGTTGTTCCTACTAATTAGACGCTTCTATTTAAGAGTGCATCATATTGTTTTAATTCATTTCTTTCTTTAAGCTAACACCTTTGTAAAACATTTTCACTTGATAATCCTTATAGTCTACTAATTATAATAAGGGATTAATTCCTTATTATAAGACTTTCTAGATAAGCACTTAGATGCTTTTGAGCTTAAGTCTTCTTAGGCTTTCAGTGTTTTTGTTAGACGCTTCTAGATTATTTGAACCTAATTCTTTTAGTTTCTATCTCTTGGTTGAACAATCATTTAGATGATTCTATTTTATAGATGATGTCGATGATTCTAAGATATTGTTTGTTGTCTAATGTTTAAACACTCTTTCTTGTGATCACTCAAAGATATATCTATGTTTTTATTTATGTATTTGTGTTCTTTCTCAGGCACTTGTTTACTACAAGATTCTTTAGCAGTTTATTGTCTAAGTTTGTTTTCTCAAGGTTATGGCTATGTTTCTTATCTTTAGATGCTCTTTTCTCTAAAGAATATTTCATTAAGTATATTTGTTAAACTTTAAAACTATAGATACTAGATGATCCAGTCTCTCTAGACCATTTTATCTCAACAAAGCTCGCATATTAGTGATTGTGATAGAAGTTATTTTTGAGTAGGTGATGATAATGGAAGGAACATGATGAGGAGAAATAAATTGAAAATGTTGGGATCTATTTGGTGAAGATAAAGGAAAAATCGTGAAAAGATGAAAAAGTACAGAAAATGTGAAGAAAAACGATGCATAGACAGTCATGTCAGACCAACTCATCCTATATATTATACAATTAACTATTTAGACTGTACTAATAAATTAAACAAAATATATAAATTTAATTAAAAAAATATTAAAACTGAATTGAAAAGAAAAAACCCAACAAAAATATGATTAAAAAAGTATTTAAGTCTTATAAATTTATTGATAAAAAATCAACCTCATTGATGACAACTTTGGTTGGATCATGACATCCAAACATAAATTAAAACAATCATATCCCAAATCATTCATTAATAAAATATAATGAAAAAGACATAATTTTTTTAATATCAAATATATTTTTTAAATAAAATTTAAAATTATTTAGCTAAATTACTCTCATAAGTTTCTAAAATTTTAATTTCTTTTGCAATTCACACATTTATAGTATAACATTTCAATTTTTATATAAAAATAAATTTATTATAAAACAAATTCATCCAAACACATGATTAATCTCTCTATTTTCTCGTCAAATAAATATATTTTTCTTGTATATCCATCCAACTATATGAAACTAACGTAGTCAGTGGACTTTTTATTGATTTAATAATTAATCTTGATCTTGAGTGATAAACATGTCTGTAATACTCTCAAAACTATCAGAAAAGAAAAAAAAAAAAAGGAAGAAATATGAAATAAATGAACTCCACTACACAAGATCCAAAACCTCTATATGTCTGTCTTATGACCTTCTGGCATCCGTGTCTGTGCACTAATACTTAATTATAATATCTAAAATTAAGTTTTTATATTTGCAAGTACTCCTTTGGGAATAAAAGAAAGAAAAAGAAACAACACATTTTTCATGATCTATTATCTCCCTCTTCTATTTTATCACAAAAAGTACAACCTTTTGGGTAAAACAAAAATATATATAAATAAAATTTATCTATAATTGATAAACTTCATAAAAATAAAACAATATATTTTAATGATGACTAGTGGACATTTATTTTTCATGTATATTCTCTCAATAAAATATTAGAAATCATTTAAAATAGTATGAGCTTTTAACACTTAAAAAAAATTGAAAAGACACACGATGAACATGTACTAGCACAAGGAGATACTAGATACTATAATCAATGGGATTTTGCATGTAAGAATAGTGGATTCTCCTTTATGTAAATTAGGTTATATGTTAACATGAACAATGAATGGATCATATAATTGCACATTATCTTATATACTTTGTTTTATTCTCTGTGGATAGAATTCTAAATATGTAATGGAAAATTATCATTATACACTGTACCTGGAGAGAGTCAAGAAGAAAAGAAAGATTAAAAAAACATAAAGGTTAGGTATATTTACAAAAGGACAGGTAATGTGATATAATAAATAAATAATAAATGAAATAATAATTACAATAAACATCATTATATATTTTTTCAAAATAACTCATTGGTCTATCATAAAGTATAATCTGAACTAGTTACGATGATATTAAGTAGGCCTTAAGATTATTTGTTACATAATAAAACAAGAGACCTTAATATTTTTTTATCATTGAGATGTTTACACTTTCATAGTAATTTATGAAATTTAATAATATTATCTAAGGTTAGTTAATATTTTAGTTTTTATATTTAGGTATTTAATTTTTTTTATAATAATTTTTATTCAATTGGAACTTTATTGTTTAAAAAAATGTTCAATTGAGTTTTTATTTTTATAAAAAAAGTTTAATATGATTTCATCTGTTAGATTAATGATAATTTGTTTAAAATGTGTCAAAATTTATGTTTTACATATATTAAAATTTCAGATTTTTTATTTTGAAAGTATCAAAATAAAAGGATTTTAAAATGAAAAATAATATAGATTTTTACACGTTTTCAATTATAATACATTAATATATTAAATCTTTTTTAAAAAAAAAAATCAATTAAACAATTTTTTTTATTTAATTACAAATATATCAATTATATTTATAAATATTGTACCATAACACCTATAATTGACATTTTATATAACACCATTAATTACAAATACTGTACTCTAATTGACAAATATTGTATTATAATTACAATCGACAAATTATAATTACAAATACTATACATGACGTTGTTATAATGTTACAATACATTATTTTATCTTCATATAATATTATAATTATAATTAACATTTTATTACAAATATATCAATTATATAATTACAAATATGTTAATTATTATTTAAAATCTCAAATATAGGTTGTTATGCCTGTATAGGTACAAGTACCTTGTATTTTATTTAACTTATGTTTATAAGAAAAAAAAATGTGGTTAGCTTATTACACAATTATGGTTGAAGTTAACTATATTCAGGCAACAACAATCATGGAGTTACTTATTAAATGATAACACAGTGGAGCAGCAGTCGGGGTGGGTGGAGTAAGAAAATATATTTAAGTCTTGTTTTTCTTAATATGAGGTGCATGAAGAAAAATGTTATAAATAACATTCAATTAACGATTGGGCTAGGAATTAAGCCCAGACAATAGAAGGGGTGTGTCTTTGGGGCAAAAATAATTTCCAGTAGTTAGCGCAATCTTATTAGGACTGTTTCTTCATGCACCCCTATTTATTTTTCTTGCATCGCATTCGCATAAAATTTAAAATCTCCATTTTATTCTCATACTAAAAAACCCTAAAGTGCAAAAACTTCAACCGACTACGCCCACTGCACCTCTCTTCTTCATTTTCTCTATTCTCTTTTCAAGCTTCTTCTTTTCCTAGCCATTTCTTTCCATTAGGCATGCCTCCACTCCCTTTGTCTGATTCTCCCTAGAACAATCTGTATACCCAAACCGCACCGTTGTGGTTTTCCGGAGAACCACCACATTCACAACAAAGCTTAGGCATCGATGTCATACTTCTATCAACATGCGCATAGCTCACAATGATGGTTCAATCTTTCTTGCAATAGCAGAGACCGCATGAAGACTTTGGAATTGAGAAATAATTATAATCATATGTCACTGGATTCTCTGTTAACAACATATGTGATATGATGATTTTAAGTCTAATTTAATTTTATAAAATTAATTTTAAAATAAGATTTATACTACTTAATATGTTTTAAATATATTTAATAAATAATAAATATTATTAAGATAGATTCTAACTTTGATAACTAAATATAAATTCAATTTCACGAAATTTGTTTTAAAATACTTTTTATATACTTCTAATATTCTATATAATCATTTTCTTTGCCAAAACATTAGAAATTTGTAATAATAGGAATGTAAAAATGAGGTGGATGCATTCCAGGTTCACTCTTCCCAGTAATATTTATGTTTATACATACTTAAACAAGTGTTCTGAATTTTTTTTAGATTTGGAAATGACTTTTAAAATATTTATTCTGATAATTTTATTATGTTTTGTGTTTAGGAAGATATTTTTTTCGAATCTCAAAATAGTTACTCTGGAATATAATTTTTCTTTTTCAAAATAAGTGTTTCAAAAGTTAGTTTTAGTTTCGAAATAATATTTTGGGACATTCATTTTAGAATTTTTTTATATATTAGAATGAATATTCTGAAATATATTTTTGGATGCAAAAAATATCTTTTAAAATATTCAATTGGAAATATATTTTTGGTTTAATATTTATTTTGGTCTTTATTTTTGTTAGTTTTGTTCAAAGTAATTATCAAACTTTTTTGGATATTTAAAGTGGTTCAAATTTTTATAAATTTTATTCAATTTGATATTTTTTCTCACGGCATATAAATCGTTAACGACACACGATTTATGTGAATCTGAGTGAGGTGTAAGTCTTTTGAAATACGTGTCAATTGTCCAATGAGAGACTGTCACGTGACAATTTCATCTTTCATCCAAAATTAGGGTTTTACTATGATGAAGGATCTTGTTTGAAGATGGATTTACAAGAGGTCGCAACATGTGCTTAGGTCGTGATTTTGTTTTGGTATGGTGGTTCTACGTGGTTTGGGTTTTGATTTGGGGTTTGGGATTTTCTGGCTTGGTGTTTTTCTGATTCGCAGGTTGCTCGTGGTGCAGAAGATGACAAATGACGATGTTGTGCGTGGTGTTAGCAGCTAGGTTTCGTCGTTGTGCGAACTAACATTGCAATTTTGGATTATAGGTTTGGGATGTCATTTTCGATATTGGATGCTCGTGATTTTGTGGTTTTGATTTCTTTTCTAATTTGGGACTTTCTAATTTGCATGTTTGAACATATGATGGTGGCTTTATAATGGTTGTTAACAATTTCAATAGAGGTTTATTATAGTGGTTACATTTTTTGTGGGTGTAGTGGTTCATAGTGGTTGATGAAGTGGCATTGCGATTTCTATGCAGGTTGCTCGTAAGGAGATGCATGTGGTTGTTGTGGTGGTCAAATAATGGTGGCTTGTGGCACTGCCTCGACGTGGTTTATTGTTGGTGGGTGGTGGCATGATTCTAGGTGGTGTCATGGTTCATAGTGTTTAATGAAGAAGAACAGGCTCACAGTGACTACTGCAATTTGGTCTTTGGTGACATGATAATGAACAACAATGGATTGCGGTGGCTCTATGTTAGTATGTGGTGGATGACAAAGATGGAAGGTGTAATGATGGCAAATCATCGACAAAGGTGGAAGGAAACTATGGTGATCTGGTGGTGGATAGGGTTTTGGTTGGTGAGAGATTGAAGATGATGAGGTGGATAGAGACAATGGGCAATCACAACAGAAAAAATGGGTCACGTCTCATGGTTGACGTGAAAATTGTGTCGTTAACAATTTAGATCCAATTGAACAAAAATTACAACAAATTTGGACCACTTTCAACGTCAAAAATAGTTGAGAACTACTTTGAACAAAACTGATGAAAGTAGAAACCAAATTAAGTATTAAGCCTAAATTTTTTTTTATATTTTTCAAATCGAGTATTCAGAAAGATATTTTTTGGATTCAAAAATATATTCTGAAATGCTCAATCCAAAAAGGGTAAAAAATAGATAGAACTATCAAAATAGGTTAAAATCCACAAATCAAGTCAAACTACCACGATTTCAAATCAGGTTGGATTTAAAAAAATTACAAATTTTGGCACCAGACAAAAATCAACCTAGTCTACTAAGAATTCAACTCACCTAGGTCGGTTCACCCGCCCACACATAAATTATAAATTTAGAGTTTAGCATCATTTTGAATTAAACTTTATTTAAATTTGGATTATAAAGAATTATAATTATTTTTAAATTGAAGAAAAAAATTGTTGTAATTAAGTTGATATGTTTAACCCAAAAATTCATGGTGGGTTAGACTGAGTTCAAATTTTTTAAATTCTCTAATAAGTGAATCAGATTAGATTGACTTAAGTGGTCAATCTATAATAAGTAAGGTCGGGTAGGTAATCCATTTTGACAGTTCTAAAAATAAGAATGGATTTTTATTACAATTTTATTAAGGTGAAGTTTGGGAATTACATTTTTTTTTTGTGCTGGAAGAAAGAAGTGGGTGCAGAAAGAAAGACCCTCTGGGTAGTCATTGGTTAAACCGGTTCATTAGGTCCACAATAGAACTAATAAGTTCCAACCTTTTCTTTTTATTTATAGAATTCCAGAATCTTATTTGAGAAACTTCAATTAAATGTGACTTAAAATCAATTATAGGCCCATGAATTTACTTGTCATTTCATTTGGATCATGACGACCTTACAGGTTTAATTTACGTGTTTGGGAGACGGATTCAGTTATTGGCCTATAGATTCTAAATTTTTTCATATTTAAAAAATTTAATCAGACTGTAAACTGTATAAAAAAAGTTTAAAAATCAAAGTCTCTCCAACTGTGCTAAAGCCTCTCGTGTTACTTACACATCCAATGCCAGAAACGGGGAATAAAAAGATTTAAGATTTGTAAAGTTTGATTGGATAAGAACCATGTTGGTGGCGACGAGATTGATTTCGTTGATCTTCATGGAAGATGCAATGATTGATATAAAGAGATGGAGCAAGTAATGATTTTTCATCATGTCTTCATATATACATATATATACTCCTTTCAAAAGGAAAAAAGGGAAAAAAAAAATGAGACTTGTGTCGTCTAATAATAGGAGAAGACTTTTTTACAAAATATTCTCTGGGTGTGTGTGAGAGAGAAAGGTGAAAGTAAAATCCCCCTTCTTTTCAATGTTCACAATTACATGTCAAATCGCGAACACTTTGGGGGTTGTCCCAATGTTACGCAAACGAGGTGTTTGTAATTTTGACACTTCCAAATATAGCTGACAAAAATATCTCACAATCTGAAGCCCCCTGAGCTTGAAACTCCTATCTTTCGAAAGTGGTAGTTTAGTTATCTTTTTACTCCCTGAGGTGCATAGTTAATAAGGGAATTAAGAGATTGGGAAATGATGTTTTGTGTTTGGATGAGAGTAGGGTGTGAAGACATGTAGGATACCACTACACTTATGTGATGTATGTGGGAATCTCATAATTATTGATGAACACAATGAAAACGTTTATGAGGAGGAACAAGAGAGGACCCATATTAACTCTCTATTATTGTTTCAGAAATCAGCAAGTTGACTCATGGGCCACCCACTCTGAGGACAGCCCCAGTTTTTGGGTCACTCTTCCAGTCACACACACATGCCCTAATTTTATATTGCTTCCATACCAAACCCTTCTCTACCTTTACTCATCTAAAGGCTAAATAAATAAACATATCACACAAAAGGAGAACAAAGAAAATATATACTTTTTACCTAAAAAATCCAACCCTCCCATTTCTTTCAATTTTCTTTCACCATAAACCGAAGGAAAATTACCCTCAAAAATACATGTTGATAATGTAAAGCTGCAAGTGCATCACGTAGTGCATGGAAGGGATTAGGAAAAGTAATCAAACTACGTAGGACATGGAATTGTCCATACTTTGGGAGGCATTAAGCTTTGAAAACATTATTTTATTCTACATGAAAGATACAACAACTCGGCGAATAAAATCAAATTGTGTGTTGGAATTCCACAGCCTTTTGGTTTATTTTATTTACATTGTTAATGTGCGGAGATCCATGAATCCCATGATCCAGTGATGTTGAAGCATGTTGTTACTCAAGTATCTTTCATGGACCGCTCGGCACTCTATGATTAATCTTCAACTATATATGAATATAGTTGTATACTAAAAGAATGAGTATGTCAGTGCTGTCTATCTTCCCATTATGAAATACATTTTAATCTCTGAACAGCAAGTTGGTGTTTTGACAGGATAGATAACATCTACAACGTCACCATCTGATCCATTTAAAACTGGTAACCTATGATTCTGGCCTTTGTCTTTTGTACCATTCAAATATTGGGATAATGTGGAAATCAACGAAAACATAGCATAAAGTAGTATGGATCGAGAATAGTTAGGCAATTCATTCTTTGCTTTGTTGTTTTCTTTAAATAAAAAAAACTGAAGGTGATCCCTTTTGCAAATGAAAACCAACTTTTCAAGTGACACAGATATTGAGCATATGGGGTGGCATTCTCCTAAAGATAACGAAGAGTGGTGGGAGAGTGGGGTTGGTCGAAAATGTCACTGTTATGTTATGACTGGAAAGAACATGTCCTTATCTGATATTGTGAAGGGTCAAAAGTGCCAAACAAAGAGTGGCTGGCCTCTGGGGAGAGCCTAACTATATAGACCACTTTGTAGGTAGTCCACGGATACAAACATGCCACGTTACTTACCATAAAAGTAAAAGTTTCCAAACAAACTATTTCCAACGTATTAATCAGCTCTTGTTGCAACTAAGCTTCGGAGGTTTTAATTCTCACATGGCCCACTGTTTGTTAACCAGCAAGTAAGGAACATAACACAACACAACACAACACAACCTCCTAATGGAATCTCTCAACCACTGTTACAGCCTCAAGAGTCTTCAATTACAACCTATTATCTTATGTTTGTTGAAAGAATTAGAAATTTCAACAACTCAATTATGGCCCTAATACTGTGTTAATAATTATCTAAGTATTATTGGTTTGAGAAAACAGTTGCCTTTTTCTTCCTTCTATTTTGTTGAAAAAGCAAAAGTAGAATTCATGAAGCAGAAGTAGTCTATTCCGTATATGTGTGAAAAATCACCCGTTCCCTCCTGAGAAAGTTTGACATCTGAAGGAGATTGTTTAAATTCTCTCCATTAACGTATCTGCCGGTTGCTTTAATCAATGAAAAAGTTTTCTTCCGCGTCATTATTATTTATTAATTTGGAATGAAGATGTATTTGCTAAGTTATGAAGTGATGTTGTTGGTAACAGTGAGAAGAAGCATATGTAAAGGAGTATAGGATAGAAATGAATTGAAAAAGAAAAAGATAAGATGTGTGGAATAGGAATGCACTTTTTAGCATAGGTCATATAGAAAGTGTTGAGCAAAGGGACAGGATTTAAAAGGTGGGAGGTGTAGCTGGTGGTGACCCTGCGCCCTCCAAGTGTCCAACAAATACTGTTGAGGGAGGGGCAACAAAACAAAAAGGAAGAATCAGGAATGACCCAAACCTACCTATCATCTCTTTCTTTCATTTCAGCTCATATATTATTCTGCGTCTTCTTCTAGCTGCCTATATACTTCAAACACGCCCAAAGGAAAACAAATAATATACTCATAATTTGCTATTTCCCCATATAACTCGCCCGCTGCTCCTTTATCGTGAATCCTGTGCCTTAAACATAGATTTCAGTATCCAAAAACATTTTTTAACAACGTTTTTTTATAAAGTATTATATTATAAAAAAAAGTTGTGAAAAATTTTATTATTAGTTTGTTTTAAATATTTTTTTAAATATAAATTCAAATAGATTAATAAGGTGGTAATACACATTTTATTATTAAAAAAATGTTAAAAATAATTATCAAAATATCAAGATGCGGTGAAAGACACCACTAATTTAACTTATATATATCTCAATATCATATTACTTTTATACATGTTTTTTAAATACTTATGTCACTATTTAAGAATTACAACACTTAAAGTATTTACTAAATAATCAAATAAGTGATTATTAAGCGCTTGTATAAATAATTGGTGGAAAATATAATAATATAACATAGATTTATCATTTTAATAAGTAGTTCTATTCAAATTCACCTCTTTATATTTTTCTTAAAGTTAATCTTTCATGCATTATGAAAAGAAAAACAGAATCCTTCGTTCAGAAAACCTTTACTAGAGTCTCCTATTAGAGTACTTGTGATCTGATTATTAACGCCAATGAATTAGTTTATTTTTCACGATTCCGACAAAGAACTTGTCTTTCTCAACCAACTTTAAAAAAAAAAAAAATCATTTTAATGAATCTTGTTTGTCTCTGAATTTAATTTGTCATGTCTTTTTGATTTTTTTTTTCACACCCTTCTTTACTAAAATGTGTTTTTTGGTTTATTCTTAACATTTATCTCTTCAAGGCATATTCTTAAGAAAAGTTAAGTTTTCTTATCATCCCATCTAGAAGAGGCGTTTTGTGTTGGTGACAGTCTATTGTTTTAAATGATAAAAGTGACCAGAGTGCAGTCATTTTAAAATCTAGTCAATGAAGATACTTAATACATATGCAAACCGAACTCAGTCATGTAAATTATATATAAAAACAAACAAACAAAAGAAAAACAAATTTTAATGAGTCAAAAGATGTTTATTGCTACATATGACTTACACTTTTTAGCAACAGTTAATATTTCCATCAACATATATTATATATTAAATCAAGATAAGTGGTATTATTTGTTCAAAAAGAATGTCTTTAAATTACAATCGAACTGTGATATTTTAGTTGCAACTTTTTAAGTAAAAAGATACTTATATTTATTATTGATCTCAAGTGTTTACCTCTAGATATAAAGTCACAATCAAAAATATTTGATTCTTAAGATAATTGTTAAGATATTATGCATGAATTCTTAATTATTTCATAAGAGAAATTAGGTACACAAATTCACAATCAAATTATGAATTTAAATTCTTTATAAAGAATTCGTGTGTTTCCTATTAATTATATATATTTTTATATAATAATAAACACTTGATTCAACACAAATTTAGTGACAAAATATAATTTTAAAGGTTATTACTAACACAACGAAGGTCTTTTACATTAATTCTTTTGGATTTTTTTACATTAATTTTAAGTTTAACGTTAATACATGACACATAAGTTTGTCATAAAAGCATACATTTACATCATTTACATTATTAGGTCTGGTGCAAAAAAAATTGCACCAATAAAAAAAATTATAATGAAATGAATAGTTTTTTAGCTTGTTTCAGTTTAATGTATTGCTTATCAAGTGAAATATTTTTATAACATTCAAGAAGAATGGGTAAACAACTAAGTTAAATTTTGGACAAAAATTGGGTCACATAGAAAGAAGATTGAATTGTAAAAGTTCAAAGATTTCAAAGATATTAATAACATTAAACTTGAATACACTTAAATCTATATAACTCAATATTCTTCCTAAATTGTCCAACCTCTATCTTAAATTTGAATTTTCTATTCATTGACATTTCTTCAACTTTATAAAAAAAACCTTTCATTTAATAAGCAACACTCAATACTAAAACAAGTTTATAAATATATGTTTCATTGTAGTTTTTTTTTATATCGATGATACAAATGAACAAAATAGGAACCGAGTTTCGAAACTAATGCAACATCACGAAATAACGACGAATAAAACACCACCATCGTTTAAAAAACGAAGTTACAAAAATGTAATTTTTTTGAACTTGATAACAACGATTTAAGGTAGAATCATGGTTACTTTTTAAACATGGGTTATATAATGACAGTTAAAGGACAAGATCATTGTTATTTTTAAAACGTTAGAGATATAACGATGGCTTAAAAGTAGAATCGTCGTTATATGAGCCATTAATTTTCATTTTAACATACTTTTCATAGTTTGTGTCGTAATTTTTCATTGCATTTCTTTGTAACTTCCTGCCACACTTACTCTCTCTTGTCGTCACTCAGTTTATTGTTGGATTGTTGAAGAGGTTGTCGTGGCTCTTTGATGCCATCATTCTCTTTACAGTAAGTCATTACTGTTGTCATCACGAACACAAGCCACCATCCTTCGAGAGCATGAACTATCATTGTGGCTCTCCTCTGCCACCTTGTTCACTCTATTTCTCTGTTGTGTTCCCTTGCGACCACATTCCCTTACCTCCATTGTCGACTTTCATTCTTCATCTTCACTTTTCCACACACTTCTCCATCCTGTTCGTCACTAGCCAAAACGCCATGAATCCTCGCATTGGGTGCACCAATACTTCTCTCGTGTCTTCTTCTATTCTTCTCCTTCCATGTTAGTTTCATACTCTAATTTTTATTTATTTTCATTATTAATTTTTTTTATAAAATGTGTTAATATTAAATTAGATTGAATAAGCTTATCTTTTAGTATATTGAATATGAATTATTAGATATTGTTTATTTAATTTAATTAGTATTTATTACTTGTCTATTTTAATTTGTAATTTTAAATATCTATATTAAACAGGTTGGGATAAAATTCTTAAATATTGAACAATTTTTAATTTTCCATTTAAATTTTAATACATTAATTTGTTTAATACTCTTCCAATTTTAAATAAGCTAAAGTTTATTTAGATTTAGTAAAAATTATACCAACAATTATTATATTAAATTTAAAATTGTCGTAGACAATTTGATATAATTGATTAGGACAGTATGATGCACATTTCATAATTTGTGTCTCGAACGATTCAATAATAAATAATAATTAAACATATTTTTCGTGGTTAGAAATATCAATGTGAGGGAATTTGTTTGAGAGAGAGTGAGAAAGGGTTGTGAAGGAATTGAGAGGCGCATGACGTTGACGTGAGGTCATGAGAGCCTTTGTTTGTTGTCTCTCCCTGGCTTGGTCTTGAAAAAACTGGAAGGGGAGCCCACAAAGGATTTTGGAGTTTTATGGTTTTTGGTGTGGCGTACGTGTAATGTCAGCAGTCACCATCTGAAATGTTCTGTCTTCACACGCCACCACACACGGCTAATCCCCTACGCCTTCCATCGGCAGCCGTGGGATTCGCCGACAGCAACGTCCCGAAGAATCGAACGGCTTGGAAGGCGAAAAGAAAAGAGGCTAAGCAATAATGCAGGTGAGGTCTCCCCCAAAATAGAAACGCGATGAGAGAGGGACAGGAATAGGCAGAAAGCGACAGGGAGAAAGGTCGTAGGTGTTACATGTGTGTGTGTATATGATATCCATGTCATGTCATGGTATGGCATGGCATGTCATTGCCTTTAAAGATAAAGATAAAAGGCAGTTGCGGACACACCCAACCCTCTTCGCCATTGGTTCCTTTCTTGACCTTCCCTCCACTGTGGGACCCTCCTAAACCACAAAGAAAACTAGGACCGAATCTTCCTTAAAGCGATTAGGAGAGGGTAGATAGATAGATAGATAGAGATAAGCCTTGTGGGGTTGACGCGTGTACAGTGTATCTCAACCTCCCTGGACCACCTCTATTCATTCTTTCCCTTTTTATTTCTTAATTACACTTTTAATACCTTAATTAATTATCCATCATTCCGATTAATTGCAAATCAATCCACCCTAACTAAACTTTTCTTTTATTAATTACTTTTTCTCCTCTTATTGGCTAACAAATTCTTTTGCATTCTTTCTCTCGTTGACTTCCCCCGTTAATTTGAAAGCTGAAGTTGCTGGAATAACTTTTCGACCAAATCAGATTTCTTAATGGGTATAAAAGTGGGTGCGCAAACTTTAACCAGCATTTCCTAGATACCATACCCTTCACGTGACACTAATTTCTTCCACTCTAAACTTAAGTTTAATAAATTTATATTCTACAAATTAGGCTTAATAATTGGGATTACCATGAGGCAATACTGGATTAATAAGTTAAATATTCTTTTAGTAAAAAAACAGTATTTTTATGAATTTGAAATGTGATATATGTTAAATCAAATGCAAATAAGGTATTATTGGGTGCTAACAACATACTAGAAGGCTTATAACCTCTACTTGAGTGTTGGATGGTCACATAAACAATTCTAAAGTAATGCTCATTATTATATAGACATAATACTTTTGTTAAGTTGAACGAAAAAGTTGTTCAAAAAAACTTCCATTACTCAAACGACAAATAATCACTTAAGTAATGAAAATTCATGAACTTAAGATAAGTTCTATTTGTAATTTGGTGTACAGAGTCACATAACTTGAGTATCAATACAGCATGATAAGTGAATATATATCATGTTTGTTGAATTGAGAGAATATTAATATGTACTATTATACTCTAAGTTGGAATATTAAATAGATTAATTAAAAGAAAACATATAATTAAGAAGCTGAGAGAAAAAAATTTATAAAGTTGAATTATTATTGTTTATAATGGATCAGTTGTTAATTTTTGTTTAAATATACTTAATATAATTTTAATATTGTAAGAGATAAAACTAAAGATTTATGTAGTTTTAAGTTGTGAATTAAACAAAGTGTGATTTTGTTATTTTTTGGATTGAAAATATATTTTAATGTGATAGTTCTTTAAATTGAAAATATATAATGATGTAAATTATATATAAATATGTGATTTGTACAATGAAGCATAATAATTATGATTGTTTGAAATAATTCAGTATTATATTGTATTTAATACTAGGATTTTATTTAATACAAAAACCAAACCATATAACTATATTGCTAGTGATTCCAAACAAAACTAAAAAACGTTCTTAATTACATCTTCAAATTTTGAAAAACTTTGATATATTTGAAAGCGAAAATTTCAAAATATCATATAAATAAAACTATATAAATAAATAGTACGTGTATGAATATTATTTTTTTCAGCAGTCACGATTAATACTATATGATCTTAATCCAATTGAATTTATATTAAAAAATATTCTATCAAAATAAACTAAAACATCAATAGTCCCCTTTCATTTTTTTTTCGTAAACATCTTTATCATTTTATCATCACACTACAAAGTTTGCTTTGCTATATACGGCTAATGGTCGAAGATTTCTTTTTCTTTTTCTTATTTTTAGACTGTTAAAACTACATGATTTTTCGCCGTCCAGTCCAACCAAAGAATTATATTAAAATTATTTAAAAATACATAAATTTTTTAAAAATATATATGTAAATAAAATTTGTTTAACATTTATTATAATAGTTTAATATATAAATTCTTAAACAAATATATTTTAATAAAATAATATTATATTAATTATTTAAAAGTTATAATTAGTTTTCTTAAAAATAAACTGATACAACAATATCTGGTATTATCCGTTTCAAAGTTTAGAAAATTATTAGGATTTTATCTTAAAATATGTATTTATATTATATTTTTTCTTGACTTTTAAGTGATATAAAATTATTGATCATGTCAAAATAAACTTTCAATTAAAATAAAAGAAAAATAAAATTCATATTTGAAACTATTTTTCATTTCCATAAACATGATTGATGTTTTGATTTCAAGTTTATTAGAGATAATACCATTAAGATTAATTATAATATACAAGATATTGTTTGTATTTGAAATCTCTATCACAATTTTATCAAAATGCCTAATAAAATAAAAGAAGAAAAATAAATTTGAATTATTAATGACATCAATTTTTAATTGATATATAATCATTGATGTACATAAATAATTATTCATCTATTAAAAAAAATTAAGCCACATGAATTCACATGTCTAGTCTTATCATGAAAAAACTTAGTCAAATATTTTCAGTGAAAATATTTCTTCCTTTTAACTATTTTTTTTTTTTTCATTTATAAGATTGAGTTATGAAATTTTGCAATTCAGATTCGGATAATGAAGACAAATCCAACTAACAAAATATCGTAACCGTAAGTTAAAATGATATAAAGGAATTGATACAATCAATAACAGAGAAAAATACAATTGTTTTTTTCTTTTTGGAAAGATAATGATACACATTTGTATTGGTCACAGTTCAACAATATCGAACTATAAATCTTATATAATTATATTGAAATAGACGTTAAAAAGAAAAAAATTGTTCTGATGCAATAAATAAAATTAATATATAAAATATATAAATATGAAGAAGGAAGCAAAATAAATCTATTTTAAAAATGAATGGTTGATTTGAGGGTGGATCTCTTGGATGTGTGTTCTGTGTTATGGAAATTTGTAATTTTGTTTATAAAAATTTTATGATAAGATTTGCAATTTTTTTTTGTTAAAAAAGTTACAGTTTGTAATTTTTGTAAAAAAATTGATATGAATGTTTACCGTTTTTATTAGAAAAAAATTGTATTGAGGGTTGAGTAATAATATTACGTGATTTCAAATTCATACTACAAAATTGTATGGATAGTTTTCTTTTTCTTCTTAGTTTAGGCGGTTAATAACTATATAAATTTCCAAGGTTAAGTCTTACCAGAACATTATATTAAATTTATTATATATATATATATAATTTATATGTAAATAAAATTTGTTTAACATTTACTTATAATATATAAATTATAAAACAAATATGTTTTAATAAAATAAAATTTTACTAATTATTTTAAAATTATTATTATTTCCTTAAAATTAGACTTAGTCAAAAGCCTGTGAAGTATTAACAATAGGATCAAAGTATTATCCATCTTAGAATTAAAAAAATATCATAATTTTACTATTAAAAGCGTCTTAAAAAGTATTTTTTAATTTTAACCTTCAATTCTTGAATTCTAAGTGATATAAAACTTCGAGAAAACACATTCTTAGTCAAGAATCAAAGAAAATAAAATTAATTTTCCAAACCACTTTTCATTTTTATTAAAATCACCATGTTATGATCTCAATTTCATTAGAGATAAAATTATTAAAGTTAATTATTATTTGTTTTTAAATTTGAAGCTTCGTCACAGACAAAATACAACAAGAAAGAAAAATATACGAGACTATTCAACATACTAAAACAAATATTTATCCATTATAAAATAAAATTAAGTTATTTGTTAAATTAAAAAAAAGAAAATTCACACATGTTGAATCTCCTTACTATTGAGAGTTGGTTATTTTTTTAGAGAAAAAAAGATCTATTAGAAAAAATGTTTAAAAAGGTTGAGATTTATATATAAGTTATAAGATTAACATACATTGACGGTAGGTCATCTTTCTATTAAAATAATACTTAGTATGATACTAGTATAATAAATAATAATAAAATAATATATAATAACCAAGATACTAAATTATTAATATTTAATTATAACATAGAATATAATCAAATAGTTTTACTTTAAGTTGTTTCATAATGAAAATATTTAAAAGATTACTACACTCTTTAATATGCCTATTAAACCAGTGTATAATAATATATATAATCAGAAAATAAAATAAAATAAAAAATCATTTTTAGTGAAAATCTTTCTCTCTGTTTTTTTTAACTATTTTTTTAATAATGAGATTGAATGAAGCAAAAATGTGATTTTATTAAAGTCGAAGTGAAAGCACATCACATGCCCTAGGAGAGATATGCGGAAAATGTCCCATGTCTGGCTTCCCTAGCTCCTCCAAATTTCTATCAGCCAAATTTTTAGTAAATGCTAATTAATTTTTAAATCATCAAAAACTACATTAATCAAAATTCATGCCAATGAAATGACAAGGATGGCAATAATTCAACCAAGGGAAAAAAAGACCAAATATCGAAATAATTTGGTCTCTGGACATGTAGCCACACATTAAAAAAAAGTGAAGATCTTGCACTTTTTCCATATTATTAGTAACTTTTCTCTTTATAATAGTAGTCTACCTTTTTTCAAAAAAAAAAAATATTTACTTTTCATATTTTTAATATAGTTTTAAAGAAGTTATTTATTATAATTTTTATCTTTTTATTTTTTGTATACATTTTATGATTCTTGCGTATTTTTTTTTTATTTGTTATTGTAACTAATTATAATGTGTGTCTTAGCATACTTGTACAACTAAGATAGATCTTCTTAATCCCTTTAACTCAAAATTAATCAATTCTTTCTAAAAATTAATCCGTTAGTATAAGGTCGGGCACACACTTAATTAGGTTCAAAATATAATTTGTAGCAACTGACAAATTAATTAATTACAATAAAATATTAATCAATTAAGTGAATGTAACTTGAATTTTTAATTCGTTTCGATATTAAGTAATTAATCTAACCTAAAATAGTAACTCATGCATTTTAATCAATTAAACACTTAAAATAATTTATTAAAACATAATGTCCTTATTTTCTGAACTTGATAAATATCTTTTTAATTAATTATAATTTTATCTTGATTGACTAATACTTAACATTATTTTATTTTTCTTTAAATCTTGCATCTTTTCTTATTTCAAACCAACATTTTTAACATTTCAAATCAAGATAAAGAGAGTGAGAGAGATTTGAGCGAATGTTTATTTACTTAAATTAAATATTTTACCAAAATTAAATGGTAAAGACAAAAAAAAAGATCAGTGTATTAAGATAAAATTATTATGCATAAATATATAAAATAAAATAGTATTGAATATTTAAAAACAATAATTAAAAATCTCATTATCACTTTTAAGGAAGAATAGTAATAAAAAAAATAGTTTTAATGCACTGTCTTTTTTGCGTTACTAATAACTAACAAAAAATAATCTCGAACATATGTTACCAAAATAAATATGGTCAGTATTTCTAATTAAATTCTAAAATATTACTTTTTCTCTTCAAATAATGAAAGCAAAACTACTACACTTTTAACTAAATGTCCATTTAAGTTACGTATAAGAATAAAATAAATAATTTTATATATCAATAATATTCTTTTTTTTTTCTTTCGTCCTTTTGACAACATATCCAATCTCAGATAAAGTGAGAAGTTGAAAATGTAATAATTAAAAAAAATACATATTATTATCTTTATTTGATTTACTTTTAAAAGATTTAAAAACCATTGTGATAAGATTCTCGAACTCTCTAAGAAAAAAAAAATCCGAGTTTTCTTTGGATATTTAACAATATATATTGTTGAAATACAGGGTCACCCTAAGATGCAAGATGATTAGTTATTTTCTATGAGAATCTCCACTTACCAAAGTAATGGTAGGTGGCAGAGATAGGTAAACGAGTCTGGTTTTGATTTGGCTAACCTTTTAAATATCAATTCATTCGGTTTTTATGAAATAAAAGAGTTATAATTTTTTTCTTGGTATTTCCTGCATAGTATCTGTGATCAAATTGTATCAGGTTTTATCAAATTACCTTAAACATAAGAAGATATTTTTTATTGAAATTTTTCAGTAGGATAATGATTCGCATAAATAGGCAAAAAAAAAATTGAAGAGATTGAGAGGTATTATAGTATATATATCTATTAAAGTTAGAGAGTAATTACTTTAAATTGAATATATTGTTTAATGAAAAATATTATTTAACAATGAATTATCTTAGTGATTGAGACTCATTCTAACTACTGATTCAATAACTAACCTAACTAAATAAGCCATCAACGTGTAAAACGGAGTGATTAGAATTGGTATTTAGTGAGTAGGTTTGACAGAATTAGAACTAACTTTGAATTTATTCATTTTAAAAGTGAAAAAATGTGATCCCTCTCCGGCATTTGAAATGGCATAAAAAGTTGCACATATTTTAAAAGAATTGTTTTTCATGGTCCCACTCGCATTTGAAATAAAAAAAAAGTGGGGCTCGGTTTTCTATAATGTTTTAAATTTATTTAAAAAAAATAAAAATGATAATAATTATTATTGATATTGATATTGTTGTATGGGTTTAAAGGTATTTTGGTAGCTGTAGAATAGAGTAAGTTTGATTAGTTTTACATGCATGGAAAGAAAACAAAAAACGAAGGTGGTGGAGTCATGTCAAGAAGATTCAATGAACTTGAAATTGATATGAATTTCTATAGGTCTTGACTTTTGAGTATTGAAGACAACAGGCATGACCAACAAACCAAAACATACGTTGAGGTCGGATATGATAATAATATAATACTATGATACATCACAACAAAAGACCAAAGGTAGCCAAGTACGCAAAAGTTGGGGCATGATAGCCGCCTGCTTTAGAATTACAAGACCATTCAAATAAACAAAAACATACCAACATCAATAATTCAATTCCCTTTCAAAATTATAAACCTTCAAAACCAGTTACGATCCTCTTAATGTTTTCTGCTGCCACCATCTTCCTTCACTGCTTTTTATACTATTTCCATAACAAAAAACTAAATATAATTAATGGCTAACTTTTTTTTTTCTGCATATCCAAATGGATATCCGCATCCACATTACCTGTTTCTTTATGCCAAAACAGAATTCACACGCTCATATTTCAAAATACTAATGACAGGCACCTTACATTCCTAGAAATACTTCAAGTATATATCAAAGTGCCAATGACCAGTGTTATTCATATTTACAAATATTTATTAGGTATTGTTACTAATTTTTATTTAAAAGTTTTTTAGAATTAAATCAAGTAATCAAATTAAGTTATTTCCAGTGAGAAAAAAATTAAAATTTGTTAAAAATTAATTTTACAGATTTGCGTCTTATATTTAGATTATAAAATTAAATTTTCTTTTAAAGAAATTATCCAAACTTATTTTTGTAGTGTATTTAATTTTTTATTTTTCTAGAAAAAGGTAGTTTTATTTATGTTACTATTTTATGATATAATTCTATTTAGATTTTAGAAAATAATCTTAAATAATTTTATCTAAAAAACTTTGAAAAAAAAACATTAATATCCACGTTTGCCAGTATAAGATATAATTTATGATAATCTTTTAAATATATATCTAACAGATAAGGAGACAGTTTTTCTTTAAATGAAAGATGCAGTAAATAACTCTAACCTCTATCCATTCCATTCCAATCCAACTCATTATAATCCCTGCTCGTGGGACATCTCCTTCTTTATTGTGTGATTGCGGGTTAAAAGAATACAAGGAGGGGTACATTATTTCAATTCTTATAAAATTATTATTATACGAAAATTAAATTTAAAACTATTAAAAATATTGAATGTAAGATTTTGTATTCCTTGGTGTTAAATAAATAAATAAATAAATAAATAAATATATATATATATATATGGACATGAACAGTTTCAGAACATGACAAAGGCAGTTTTAACAGCATTGAAGTCTGATTGTTTTGATGGTTGGGCTTGAAATATTGAAATATGTGTAGATATGGTTGGAAATTTAAAGTCTAATAGGAATGAAAAATAGAATATTATATAAAGATGAAAATTTTATTAATTATTATTTTAAGATTTTGGATAGAAAGTGATGTTAATTTTTTTATATAGTTTGGTTTATATTTTATTTTGTATTGTGTTTTTTGGATAAAAATTTTTGGTTTAAATCTGTTTTTGTTTTTAAGTTAAGTTTTAATGTTTAATTTATTTTTCATTTTTAAAAATGTCAACCTTTAGTCCGTATAATATTAAAAATGTATCAAATTAGTCTTATCCGTTAACATATCACAAGTTTTTCATTAAGTCATGACAACACTTAATGAACAACAAATCACAAGTTTTCATACCTAGGTATCCAATATTTTGTGATTTGTTAACTATAGGTGTTATGAACAGCAAATCACTTAATGAAAAACTTGTAATTTGTTAACGGATAAAACTGATTTGATACATTTTTCATATCACAGGAATTAAAGGTTGACATTTTTAAAAACGGAAACTAAAGCGAACATCAGAACTTAACTTAAAGACAAAAAAAGATTTAAACCAAACTTTTTCGTGGATAGACTTAACACGTATAAGATGAGATTTTGAAGTTTGATTTTGGTTGTGGTAGTGTATGGTTACAGAGATGGCGGGGGACGAAGAAGTTAAAGATGGGTGAGTGGGGTCGTTGGTAGGTGTGTTGTGGCCCCTTGAGTTTTGTTTGGGTGTTGAGTCTCTCACCTGCGTCCAAACGCAAACCACAACCAAATAATAGTTGCGTCTTCACACGGCTATTCCTTCCATCAAACATAACACCATTTACAAATCACCAAACTAACTCTCTCGTTTTTTCCTCCCTAATAAAAACATTGGGTCCACTGCTGAATTTCATGCCACTGCCAGGTCAAATTTCTCACGTGACACACCTCATTCTTTTACTTTCTTCTTTTAACCTTCCCTTCAATTTTTCATCCTTCTTTTCCACATTTTTCACCCTTTCTTTAGTAAACAATCCTACATCTTAATTATTACTATTTGGGCGTACATCTATGACTTATGTTACTCACCGAATATCTATAATTGTTTAAATACAAAATCTGTGACCTTTTCTCGGTGTTTCCTTCTTTTCAAGTCATTTTCTTTAGAAAAGAGATTGGAATAAGAAAAGGGCAAGAGAAATAGGAGCAAGCAAAGAGTCCCATGATAACAATATTGAAATTGATAGAGCAAACACACACACACAAAAGGGACCATACACAAAATCCCCTTTTATATTATATATATATATATATAGTCACACCCATAAACATGGACAGGGGGAGTTCAGGATCATCAGAGAGAATGGGGTTTCTATGATGTGATGTGTGCCAGTTATCTATTTGCTTAACTCAAAATCAACACAGTCCAAAATTCTTTTAGGGGACACCATGTACGGGCTTGTACATGTTTTCCAGCTTATTGGCTCTCGCTGCCTGTTCTTCTGATAAATACACTTGGATTAAAAAATTACTCACCTCATCATCATAACTTAATTTCCCACATTTTCTGACCATTAACTTAATCTCTACTTCTTTAATTGCAATATTATGTCATCATGCATCTCCATTCTTTCTCTTAGGAAACATCTTATCCAAACTAATTGAATTCCGTGTCACCATCATCATGCTAATAAAACCTCCACCTTCTTAGGTAACTCTAGCCTTCCATTATGCTTTTACTTTTACAAATCATTTGCATAGGAACATGCATCCAATTATATAATATAAGTTATAGTTAAATCCGAACTAGGAATTTGAACCCTCTAAGTTTTTTTTTCCTTTAATTAATTTTACCATCTAAATAATCACCCATAGGTATTGTAAGTGTATTAGCTTAACCTTTTTTTTTCATTTATCTTAAATTTTAAATTAATTTTATCATCTAAATTTTAAATTTTGAGTGATGCCCATGTATTTAAATTTTAAAATAGATTTAAAAAAGAACAGTATTTTTTAATAGAAAGACAATCTTGCTGAATGCATTGATAAATTTGAGGTTTCTTCAAGGGAAATTCAAAAGGGATTATTAGAATATATATAAAATTATGATCTTTAGCAAAATGGAAGTATGAATAGTAAATAAAAGATTGAAAGATTTTAGGCGTTTGAGAGATGAAAAGAATAGAAAAGACAGAAAAGGAGAGTGGCGTGATGAGCGTGGATGGATGTACCTTTTTAAGTACAGGATGAAGTATTGAAAGATCTGACATATGAATATTCAGTATCTATGTATGGAGTTACTGAAGAAGAGCAACCTTTTACTCTGGTTTTCACAAGTGTCCGCGGGAGATCCAATGTGCTTTTACTAGCTGTGAAAACTGAAAACTTGGTTGTTAATGCAACTGGGGCAAGAACAAAAAGTTGGCATGAGTTTTCACGAAAGAATCCAAGACACCTATGAAATAAATACTATTGAAATTGATCTCTACGAGAATGACATGTTCATTATTAAAAGGCCATTCATAGAAACTTTTATATATACATATACTATATTAATAGCGCGCCTACCATTATATATATATATATATATATATATATATATATATATATATATATATATATATATATATGTTTGGTTTGCTTTATGAATGGATATGATATGATATGATACCCGAGCTAGCTAAATGAATGAATGTCCCCAACTTCGAAATTTGTAGTCCTATTAACATCACAGGCCTTAAATTTGTCACTGCTCATTCTTACACAATAATAGTTACTGATGGTGATTGAAAACTTCTAAAAGCCTGAGATGTAGAAAATAGCCGTTGCATTTCAGAATTTTAATAAATATGGTTATTCTGTGTCTTTCCATGCGAATCATGGGGTTACCTCAAACAAGCTGGAAAGGGTTATTACTAATTATTTATTGGGCCGTGCATTTCCTTCTTTGTCCATTTCTTTCTACTCTCTGCTTCTTTTCACGCATCTCACTCAAGTGATCCTTTGCTTGCCTTCAGTATCTGTTCATAGACAAATTCTGATAATTACTTACAGGGTTTTCATTTTTTGGGATAAGAAAACGATTAATTTCTCAGAGATATATAGAAATTTAAAATAATAAAATAGTATAAGAAATGAAATTCTTTTTCTTTTATTTTGTTATGTTGATCATTGTGATATGCTGATGTCTGCTACTATAGGTCTGATGCATGAGAGCCAAGAAGGGACCACTTTATTTAGGGGCTCATGATTCATAGACACATCATACATGCACTTGATTGGGACCCCTTGCTTTTGTAACTCTCTCTTTAACTTTTTTCTCTTTTTCCTGTTACACTTTTAATCTGCAAAAATTTACACACTGTAGGGTAATTGGTAAAGTTCAAGAGATGATAATGCATTCAGAAATTGATAAATAAATAATCATTACAACTGTAAATAATTTGGAAAATAATTTTGACATATATTTTCAGCTTTTAAAGCATTAAAGTTGGTGTTATGGTAGTTGGTTCTGCGTTCCTTAGCCATTTAATTGCTTTATCTTCAAACTCAGGCATCCAACCACAAAAAATTCCCAAATAAGTTGATGAGAAAAAAAAATGGAAATTGCGAAAACGACAACAAGATATTTAATGGAGAAATAAGCAATGAGATCCCTCCACCCGCTTCTTGTCCATCATCATCCTCCTTTTTTTTTCTTTTTCTTTTTCTTATTAAACAAACAATTAATTGAGCTTTGCGGAAGGAGACGTTTCCTCGTTTTTCAGCTGTTTGTATCTTCTGACACACCTTGATTGCATTTTCATTATATATTTTTTATAGATTTCTCAGCACAAAGCTACTCTCTCTCTCTCTCTCTCTCTCTTCAAAAGTTCTTTGTTGCTCATCAAAGGGTGCTTGGCTTGTGCATCAAATGATTTGAAAAGAGAGGGTCAAATCAAAAGAAGTTCCCCTGTTTTGATCTATTCATTTCACAGGTACTTGTTTTTGAAAAGAAAAAAAAAGGGCACCGAGGCATGTATGCTCACTTCATTGTTCTCAAAATTTCCCCCCAACCCAGAATTTCATATAATAAAAAATCAATTTTTTAAAGAAAAAAGATCATAAATGTGTGGATAATGAAGTGAACAAAGATGGGCATCTTTTTCCCGAGTCTTTTTTAACCATCTCTCTCTTCAACTCTTTTTTTACCCTTTTCAGTTGGGGTGGAATTGCAGCCGATTTGAGTCTGACAGAGAGCTTTCCTCTTTGCAAGTGAAGCGACTGATGAAATCCCAACATAGATAGATAGATACATAGATCACATATGCACGTTGACAGCTCCGTTTGATCCATCAATTTCTTTCTGCTTTCATGTACGTTTTCGTTAGCCATAACTGTTTTGCTTTCATGGGTGAGACTAACTGTGCGTGTGGGTGTGCGTGTGCGTCCTTCTCCTTCTCTCTCTCTCTCTCTCCTTCTCGTACTTCTCAGCTCACTGCAAATCAATTTCTTCTTTCCCTTGCAGTTCAGAAACGATCATGAACCACGTGCGCACCCCAATTCTCCTATCACCAGGTACACTACATACCATATCATTCATTCCATTAACTAATACACACACAATGAATTATCTTTTAAGTTTTTCTTTAAAACTTCATCAGACACCATCACAAAACCATGCACAAAGCGACTTAATTTGGAATGAACAACAAGCGAAACACGATCTCGAATATTGTTATTCAGGTTCAGTTTTCATCGGTTTTCCCACTTGTTTTTGTGTGTTTGGTCAGGATACCTTTGAGAGAGAAAGTACCAAAAGAGCTGCAATTATTGGGAGTTGTGTTGATGGGTTGATCCACAAATCGTTACAAGATTAATCGCAGGTACGGCACAGATTCAAGTATGTGTAAGTGAGGTGCATGTTTAGGCTATGTGTTGGATTGGATGTGAACTTTGAAAGCATAGAGTAACTAACGTGGTGGTAGTGCTCTCTTTTCAGTGAAGTAACAACCTGTTATACCAAAAACCGATGGCGACATACTTTCATCATGGTAACTCCGAAATCCAATCAGGTGCCGCCGACGGACTCCAAACTCTTGTCCTCATGAACCCAGGTTACATCCACTACTCCGACGCACCGTCGCAGCCCCCGCCCTCACACGCTGCGGGAAATCTCGTCTTTCTCAACCCCGCCGCGGTTGCCGGCGCCAACAGCAACGGCTCCTTCAACCCTCACGCGCCGCCCTCTCACACCCAACAATTCGTTGGAATCCCCCTCCCCGCTTCCCAGGACCTCAACCACCACTCCATGCACGGGCACCACGATGTCTCGGCACTGCATGGCTTCCTCCCGCGCATGCAGTACAATCACTGGAACGCATTAGACCCGGCTTCAGCGGCGCGTGATACCCCACGCGCGCAGCAGGGCTTGTCTCTGGGTCTGGGGTCGTTCCGGGAGGGTCAGGCTCCGGGCATGTCCGGCGACGACTTGCGCGTGTCAGGGGGTTCGCCGTCGTCGGCGTCTGGGGTTACCAATAACGGAGCTTCGGGCATTCAGAGCGTTCTCCTGAGCTCAAAGTACTTGAAGGCAGCGCATGAGCTTCTGGAAGAGGTTGTGAATGTTAACAATGGGATTGGCACCGAGTTGGGTAAAAAGAGTGGGGGACAAACGAAGGTGATTGGAGAATCATCCGCAGCAGGTAGTGGAGATGGTTCAGTTGGTGGGGAAGGGAACGGAAAACGTAGCTCTGAGCTATCAACTGCAGAAAGACAAGAAATTCAGATGAAGAAAGCCAAACTGATTGCCATGCTTGATGAGGTATGTGTTGTTCACTTTAATTCAACGTCTTTGGTTAAACTTCTCATGGGTTATAACTTTCACATTTTAATTGGATTTCCCATTTTTCAACGAGTTTTGAAGACACTACTGGTGTTTTTGGCTTTTCATGTTGGTATGAGTACTAGTGTTGGACTTCAAATCATAGCTTCATCTTATCTAATGAAAAGTGAATTGGGTTGAGCCTGAGAGAAAAGAATAATTTTGATTAAGACAAACTATAGATCAAAATTATGTTAAAAGAAGTGTTTATGTTAATTACTTCAAATGTTTCAAATAGAATTCTTGTTTGGAAAAGGCGTTTTTGTGTAGTATATATGATAATGTCTCACTTATCTAATCTAATGATTAATGCATGGAAATTCAGAAAGATTATGAAGGGCTGACAGTGGGGAATTGCATGGTTGTGGTTGGTTACAATTGCAAGTACTAAAATATTTGCGAGAGTTGAATTAATGAATAGTTTATTGACGTGATGTTTTTGGTTGAAGGTGGAGCAAAGGTACAGGCAGTACCACCAGCAGATGGAGATTGTGGTGTCATCATTTGAGCAAGCTGCGGGGATTGGGTCTGCGAGAACATACACGGCTCTTGCATTGCAAACAATCTCTAAGCAGTTTCGGTGTTTGAAAGATGCTATTGCAGGGCAGGTTCGAGCTGCTAACAAGAGTTTAGGAGAAGAAGATTGCTTTGGAGGGAAAATAGAAGGTTCGAGGCTCAAATATGTGGACCATCATCTGAGGCAGCAACGAGCTCTCCAACAATTGGGAATGATCCAGCACAATGCTTGGAGACCCCAGAGGGGATTGCCTGAAAGATCTGTTTCTGTTCTTCGTGCCTGGCTCTTCGAACACTTCCTCCACCCGTAAGGACTTAACTTTTTTACAAAAACTCACTCTTCTAACTTCTTCAAAAATTGAACCGCGTGGGTTGATTTTATCTTGTTAGATAAGCTCAATTCTTTTTAACTTCTTGATTCTCTTACAATGAAAAGGTTTATAGTATTTTAAAGGGTGACTCTTAATTACTTCAAAGATTTGCAAGTTGTGCTGAAATAACTGAGTTTGGTTCCAGTTATCCCAAGGACTCGGACAAACACATGTTGGCAAAGCAAACAGGGCTAACAAGGAGCCAGGTAAGTAACATACTAATGCTATTTAACTCTTCCATTTGATGAATGGTTCTTCGCCTTAACAGTGCTGGGTGGATGACAGGTCTCAAATTGGTTTATAAATGCTCGGGTTCGGCTTTGGAAGCCAATGGTGGAGGAAATGTACTTGGAAGAGATGAAGGATCATGAACAGAATGGATCTGAGGATAAATCAAGCAAGAGCAATGAAGATTCTTCAACGAAAATGGCAGCTCCACCAGAGAAAGGTCCTTCCAATGAAACCGAGGCGAAAAGTTTCAATTCCAAACAAGAAGTTTCAAAGAACCAGAACACTGCTATGGCTTCAGTTTCTAGACCATCAACTTCACCACTTGGTGGGAGTGTGAGAAACCAATCAGGATTCAGCTTCATGGGGTCTTCAGAGCTGGAAGGGATCACACAAGGAAGTCCGAAGAAAGCAAGGAATCATGAGATGATGCATTCCCCAAATAGTGTCCCTTCAATGAACATTGATGTGAAGCCCAATGAGGCAAACAATGAGCAACTCTCAATGAAATTTGGTGACGAAAGGCAAGGCAGAAACGAATCCTCATTCATGGGAAACCAAACAAACTTCATCGGTGGTTTTGGACAGTACCCAATTGGGGATATTGGAAGGTTTGATGCAGAGCAGTTTGCTCCAAGGTTTTCAGGTAATGGTGTTTCCCTCACTCTTGGTCTTGATTCATTACCCGGAACCCATCAAACATTCCTCCCAAACCAAAACATTCAACTGGGTAGAAGCTTGGACATTGGTGAACCAAATGAGTTTGGTAGCATAAACAATTCCTCTCCTCACTCTTCAGCTGCTTATGAGAGTATCAGCATGCAAAACCCAAAGAGGTTTGCTGCACAATTGTTGCCAGACTTTGTGACCTGAATAAGACATTAAAAGTTGAGCAATGTGATACCACAGTTTCTGAGTTCCTCACGATTTCTTCTTAGTTCCCTGCTTATGCGGGGAGTGATGAACAATTGCAGTGTAAAGAAAGAAGGAATTTTACTTTAGTATAAGTTTATACCCTGCATAGAACCATTTGAGTTCTTAGATAGCTTAGGATTTGAAAGTATATGGTTGAGGTTGTATATTATTTTTGTAAGCTCTGAAGGTGGGATAGATGGATTGTTGTCATAAACTTTATTTTGGTAAAAGATACCAATATATCTTCGATTCAAAATATATCTTGTGCTTTTTTACATTCTCACCAAATACAATATAATATATTCTTTTTAACTATGTCTACAGAATTCAAAGTCTGAATAATGGTAGTTATTGGTGTCAAGTAATTTTTATCCTAATTTTAATTTGGTAAGTATAAGATTGTACAAAATGTTACCTATCTTCCTATTAATTATAATTAGTGTTTTTTTAATCATTTTAGTCGAACTTAATAACTTAATAACTCTCAACGTCTCAATTAGTCCATAAATAAATAATTTCCTTTCAATATTACATAATTTAAAGATCACTCTCTATTCCATGTAAAAATAACTAACTTGCACTTTTATTTAAACTCGTATTAAGTACTAAACAGCAATTTGAACTCAATAACTATGGACATCTCAACAAGTCTACAAAGAAGTAATTATCTTCCAAATTTCATAATTTAAAGATTAACTTCTGTTCCATGTAGAAAATTCAAATATATAATTAACTTGTACTTCTATTAAGAAATTAGGACTAAATGGACCATCTTATAAGATCATATTTTATAAAAAGAAAATGTTATAAAATCTAAGTGGGACTTTAACTCAATGATTATAAATGAGAATGTTGGACAAAATAAAATCCATAAACCATTCTATTAAGATTTTAAATTGGAGCTACTGTTAATATCTCAAATAAGTTTAACTCGGATCTCATGTGTTGTTAGATCTTCTTGATGAATTTCTTTAAATAGTGTTAAAATTAGTAATAAATGTCAAATAATCTTTCATATTAACTTTTACAAAGATATTTCATTAGCCAAATTCATCTTCAAAATATTTAATGTAAAATTCATAAAATTCGAATGTAAAAGACTTCATGCATAATCTGCATTATTGAAAAACTAAATATGTCAGATACCATCCTACAGTAATTTCTTTTTTGCATTAAATGGTAGAACATGAAGATATAGATGCAATAATATTGGACAAGTTGTGAACAAAGTTTACCAATACTAGAGGGACTTGGTTTGAAAATGTAAGGGGAGGGAGAGGTCATGGTTCAAGTTTTTGTGTTTAGAGTTCAAGTTCATTGGTAGAAAAAAGTTAATAATTGATATTGTCAATTCATGACATATGGAGAAATTAATTATACTCACATTTCTTGTTTTTTAGTTATAATACATTAAATTATTTAATTACAATAAAGTGTCACTAAATGTATAGAATGAATTGTTTGTAATTGTGATTTATCTTATTTTAAATTTATGTTCATTTATTTGTATGTACCATTAAGATATAAATTGATATTAAATAGTAATAAATTCAATCTGTTTAATTATATGATAATTTATAATTGAAGGATGATATTTTTTTTTTACATTGTTAATATAATAACTATTTTTTTTAAATTTTTTATATTCTAAAACTTTAATTTGTAATCTTTATAAATGTATTTAGTATAAGTTTTAGTTATTAAATAAAATAAGAAAAGTGAGTGAGAATTTATTAAAGATAGGTATGTGCTATTTTATTAATAGACCCAAGTGAAGCATGAATAATTCTTGTTCAACATTATCATACCAACTTGTCCAATAAACAACTCCACTCCGTTGCAGACTATTGACAAAGAAATTGTTAAACAGGAAAAGTTTTTTCACTGTTGTAAATATTTTTCAAATAAACAGAGCAATATTGTTTTGAACAATAACATTGCAGATTTGGCTTATGAGATGAGATTTTGCAGGTTAAAGTTGATGCTAAATATTTTGATCTTGCAGCATCATAACTGATAGTTGGCATGTCAATTTAACACAAACATGCAGAAGACACTGGTATGATGATTGTCCAAAACTGGTACAAGATAGCAACACGGTTCGAACACACATTGAATACAACATAAATTGGTGTTGACCAAACTTTATGAATGTTTGATCCAATCTCCATCAACTCTCTCTCCGGTAAACTTACATCCAGTACATTGTATTTATGATGAGATTCTAAGGAGCCACACCACAAACAACAATGCTCAGCACCTAATAAACCTCACAATAGAATCCCATACCTTACAATTGAATGAATGAAACAATTAAATATCCTAAAGCAGTTGTTGGGAGTAATGGGTCAATCAATTGCAAGCTTGGTTAATGTGTTTAACATTTTTGGAGTTGATCTATAAATTAATCAATTTCTTCTGAATGTATAATATCAACGTTTATTCGTGGTAGGTTTTTAAACCGATATATCTAATGTGATAGGGTAGTCCCTGATCATATGAATTATACAACTACCCTACGGTTTTGGCTAGTCTACAGTGGTGATCACTCTACAAGAGTTGACGACTACTGTAATTGTCACAAAATTGTGTGTATAATACGTTATGAAGCTTGACTATTAAAGAGATTAGAAAAATCACTACTCTTCTACCTCCAAATTTCCAACCAATACTCTAGCAATAACAGTTTATTTTGTTGAACTAAAATTTCTAAGCTATAAATCAGCTACTGGTGTGTTCTCTTTATTATTCTACATACCCAACTATTTTTAAAATATGAAGTAATAGTTTCATTAAGCATGTTGTTTGTCTAACTATGTATAACTTAAATTGTAAAAGAATTAATAATAATATAACTAAAATATCATTATGGTTTTTACCTCCATCTTCCCAATATTCGTCACCTTTTAGTACCTACGGCATAATAGGATTTGGGAAATGAAATTGTTATGCACATAACGAGAATTTTCAATTTCAATTTTCCAAGCAGTTATCCGAATTCTATTCTCTCAAACTCAATTCCTGTTTTTTCTTTTACCTTCATTGATGCTCCTTGGAACCAGGGAGAATTCTCCTTTCCGATCAAAATAGCCGTCAAAATGATTGGTTTTCTCCCTTTAAAATACCACAGAACTTTGTACGATTGCGTTGTGTGCTCATGTTGAGTTAACAAACCACGGAGCAGGACCTGTCTTGAGCAGCATCTCCATGTTATTAGAAATGCCGAAGCAAATCCAACGTCAAAAAGTAGTGTATCATGATTTTGCTTACTATGAAATTAATAATTTCAAAAGTACATCCTTTACAGTTCATAGTTAGTACAACATTTTACAAAACTCCTCAGAATAATTTACATTGAATTGTTGAGATATGGAGATTCTAAATGCCTCCAACAAAAAATTCCATTCATGTGAAAAAAGAGATGATTTCTTCGAAACGCCTTGACAAGATCTTGGATTAGTAGTGTAATATAAAATAACAGAATTTGTGAAAGCCTCAAAATGAGTTGGTCATGGCATGCTCATCCCCTACCAATGATAGTCTTCTTTTAGCAACCTTGGACCTATAACACCATACTTCAAATGCCTCAGTTAAGTCTGGATACTGCATATACTCGTTATCCAGCCACTCGGTTAAGATATCTGCCTGATCCCCAGATGGCAATGCAAGAATTATAGATACAAAGGTGGATTCTAGGGATTGCCACATTTCGCCATCTAATTTAAGCAGAATGGCATTCTCACAATTCGTTGTAACAGAATCAATCAATGGTTTAGTAACCCTTACAAACGGAAGCCACACTTTCAAAACTTGAAGGCGTTTTGCTGTTGGCAATATAACAGTGCCATAACCAATTGCCTCTAAAACCTTTGATGTCACCTCAACAGCTCTTAACTTTATCTCAATGACTTCAGTTGTAGAACTTCCTTGTTCAAGAACCTTGACAATTTTTTCTGAAGCATCGGACCAATACTCAACGAATTCTCTCATTATTTCCAACTTACTCAATATCTGACAGGCCCACGACAAATCAGTCAGATAGGACTGAAACAACTGAACATTTCCCGCCTCAGAGAGTGACTCTGTAGTACCGGAGAAAAAAGCTGTTACCGATTCTATAAACCGGGCAAATAGTCTGTTTACACATTCTTTTACTTCGACTTTTATGTTGTCATCAGCTGTCAATAAAGGGGCATCGTCATCTTCAGTTAGCATGTACTCAAGTTGCTCTTGTGCTGAAGATTTAAGATCATTCATATTTGGGGATGGGGATGACGTAGAAAAACGGATAGCAGAGACAAAGATATTTATGATAGCAGACTGCTTAACTGGTTGAAGTCTAGCTAGGATAGGTTCAGCCTGTAATCCCATTCGAGGTACAATTCTCAAGATCTCTTCCTCCTCAGCCTCCTCCCATGTAACAGCTTCTAAGTAGTTCACACATGCAGTTATTATCTGCGGGCATCCAAGTTCAACTGCGACCTGGAGAATGCCAAGGGCATTTCTAACACCATGCCACAAATCATCAACTGAACCATCTATGACAATGTAGAGAAGACGTATAAGATTTACATGGTAATCAAAATCCAACTCTTGGCAATAGATATCGACACAATTGCGCGAATCAAGGATCTGACATGTTGGCCAGTTCTCAGACAACCTATCCGCAAAGTACTTGCAATTTTTTACAAGAGTCTCAGAGTGGCAATATAGCCAATCATCTCGACCTTCCGGAGTGCGTAGCCTCACAATAACATCACTAGTTAATCGGTCACCAATCACACAAGCAATTTTTTCTTCTTTATCCTGGTCGAAAGAGGATAATGTAACTAACAACAGATACAAGAGACCGTAGCACCATACATTTAGGTGGTAGTACTGAAATAACAAACTGAAAAATCCGCAGCAGATCATCTATTGCCAATGTTTTAAAAAAAGGTCATCAATCACGATTAAAGATTTTTAAGGTGTATGCCACTGCAAATGTGACTGCATTGGACGCATTTCTCTGCTATTTCAAAAAAATACAACGGAAAGCAATTTAACCAGAACAAAAATTCAAAACCTTGACCATAGTTAATGTTGAAGATTGAGACACTCCAATTCATAAATTGCCCTTGCATGTAATCAAACGTTTGACGTACATTGATGCAGATAGAAAAGCAACCCAAGAAAGAAGATTGTATAAAAACCTAATTTTTTAAGAAAAAAATATTTATTTTAAAGATTAATAAAGTGAAATGAACAGTTGTGAAATCTGACAAAAGAGAAGGGGGAAAGGGTGGAGAAAGAAACTCACAATAGTTTCCATTGAGATGAAGAGCAGTGAGAAGCGATATTTCTACAGCTGCAATCAGAAAAGAAGAATTAGAATTGGAAGGAGGCGACAAAAGTAAAAAAGAGATGTAAGTAAGCAGCATGGGATCTTGAGTGTAAGAAATTGAAATGGAGGCAAAGCGAAATAAGGAAATGATGAAAATGGGGATTAAATGAGTGAGAATGAAAGAAGTACCGGATCTATTAGGTATTCCATGTGAGTGTAAAGTTAAAAGCTTTCAATCTGAGGAACGACGAATGAAGAACACGCACTCTCCTGTCCTATTACCCATTGCTGCTTCTTATCGACTTTAAACGCATCGTTGCGTTCCCTTTTTTTATGTTTTTCCTTTCCCAACTTGCCAACTTGCTCAACTTGCATGGATATATCTATTAAATTCATTTTTTTAACAAACTGTTTAATTATGCGTATGCATGTGATGTGCCTAATCAAGTTGATGATAATGGATTCACTATAATTTCTTTGTTTTTCCTCTCCAAATTACACTTTCTCATTCTTACTGTTCTTCCTTTCCTCTTTTCCCTCTTGTCATGATTTTCAGAACAGGCCATAAGCCCAATAGCCCAATGCCACATTTGTTGTACCCTTTGTTCTTCTTCTTGTTGCTATGTTACTGTTTTTTTCACTGTCAACTTCCCCTTACTCGTTATTGTATTCTTTTATATAAAAAACAGCTTCCTTATTCTTAAATTATTCTCACAAAAGTGACCTTATTGGTTATTGTGTTAGGTTATAAAGTTGGTAGGTTTTTTTTCCTGCACTCCCATTATTATTAACAAAAAAAAATACTAAAATACTAAAATACTCTTTTCATTACATTACAACACCGTTATTGCTGCTAGTTTCATCGTCGTCTGAAGAAGAAGAAGAAAGAGAAAAAACGTGAAAAAAAAATCTTGTTTTGGAACGTGTTTAACATGTTTTGGAAAGCTTCTCCTGGAAATCTTGTTTCAAAAAACTTTTTCCGAAAGATATCACATATGTTCTGAAAAGTTTATTCTGAAAATTTTGTTCTAAAATAATTATTCTGAAATGTATTTTATGTGCTTTGGAAGTTCTATACCGAAAATTACGTTCCCAAAATTCTAAATAGCTTCTTCTTAGATATTTTTAAAATAAATAATACAAAAATCACTTTTACAAAAAGTAAAATATCATTTTTAAAGTTATTCCAGAAGAGATAAAAAGGTGCAGGAAGAAAATGTAAGTTGCATTGATTATAGTTTATTGTTACAAAATTTTGTTAAACCCTTTAGGGTGTTACTCCCTCCACCTCCCCATTTCCTTCTTCCACCTTCCCAATTTTTTTTTAATTTTTTTTTATTACAAAAATAACCTTCTATTTGTCTTTTTTACCCTTTTTAACTTTTTTTTTACTTTTCCTCCCTCTACCTCCCCGTATCACGACACCACATAAAGGAAAGTTGTGGATTGTTAAAAAATGATCATTGCATTCCAGGGAGAGAGAGGAAAATTTTAACTTTTCCAATTTTCTTTATTCTACCGAATTCACTGATCCTACCTTTGTGCTAGTTCAACCATCGCGACAGGATAGAGAAACCTTTTTGAAGGATTGCAAAAGGGACAAGCTTTATTTCTTGTCCAGCATTGAATCTGAATATTTTTGTAAAGTAAAAAAAAAAAGAAGATACCCGATACTTGACTGTGCTTCAATTGTTGAATCGTCAAAAAAGGCCCGAGTCTGAATCTTTTGTTCGACACGCCGTGCTCGACGAACACCACGCGGTGCGTCTCCAGCACGTCCCGCACCCTGTCGCAGTCCTCGTACATCTTCCTCACGCCCCGCAACGACGTCGTGTACACCACCACCGTCTCGCTCCCCCCCGGCGGACACTTCTCCGGAAACGCGTTCAGTGGATCCCTATGAAACCGCTCGAACGCCGACTCCTTCTCCTCCTTCTCTCTCTCCAACCTATCCCGCACTATGAACACGTTGTCCTTCAACTTGCTCTCTCGCGCCATGTTCAAGTTAGCCACAACGAGTTTCACTGTTTCGGGCTTCACTACGTCGGGCTCTTTGGGGCTTGGGCTTTAACTCGGAGTCTAACTCTTCGAGTGTGTGGAAGGAGTTAGCTTTTTGCGGAGGTCGAGGTTGAGGTGGTGAGGTGGGAGGTGGTTTGGTGATGATGACGGGTTTGAGGTCTTGGAATGTTTTGCTGACCTCCTCCCATGACTGAGGGGCGTCGGTGGCGTCGAGCATGTTGAGTTTGTGGATCCAGCTCAGTAATGGTGAGACCATCTTCCTTCTCATCTTTTTCCGCATCCTTTTCTTTCGAGTGCAAGTTTGAAACAGAACTTGAACGATCCTCGGCAACCTCTCTGAGGATAAAACTATCAATATCAGAAAGTATCTAATGCTCTTCTGCCACCCCTTCATCATCATAACCCACCTCGTTGTTTCTCTCAAAGTCGAGGTCTTTATCACTTTTTTCATCATCTATTGTCTCTTCCACAATCAGGGACCCTTTGCTCGTGTAATTGTCATCGCCCCATGAAGGCTTTAACAGCAAATAAGGAGGGGTAAAGTTGGTTGCTCAAACTCTCATTGCAGCAAGAGCACCTTGTTATCAAGCTATCTCCACTTTCATGTTTGTCGTGACTACTCACCCACGAAATGAAAGCGATTTTGTGCCTCATTCCAAAGGAATTTTCATGATAGTTTGGTCAAGAGGTCAAGAGGACAAACAATCCTCACATATGTCGTTCGTTTCTGTAAGTCTTTGATGATTTGAACAGTAACCAAGCTTTGAAATCTCAGTTGATCCTTGTGCACATGCGCGCCATTTGCAGTACGTGATCAACCCTTGTACACCAAACACACGGTGGTTGGAGGCCAACTCATTTGGCAAACTTTGTGATGAGATAACTGAACAAAGAGTTAAGAAGAAGGATGTGTGAAGGGATTAATAATGTGGAAACTTCACTTAAACAGGTCGACGGATACGGACATTCGTTTTTATTTTAACGGATGCAGACATTCGTTTTTATTTTAACGGATGTTGAGATTCGTTTTTATCTTAACTGGATGTTATCATCTGTTTCTGTATTATGTAAATAAATTTTTATTAAAAAGGATAAAATAGAAATAAAAAAATAAAATAAAGGGTAAAATGGGAAAGGGGGGTGGAGGGAGCAATCGGGGAGGTGCAGGGAATAACCCCCAACCCTTTAGCAAGGCAACTCGGGTCCATTTGATTTAGTTTGACCCATCTTAGATAATTTCTTTGTGCACCCCATGTTTTCCTTTTTGCACACCATACTCTCACTGAAATTACTTTACTAATCCTCATTAAAATATTTGCATTACATGTCTTCCAATTTTTTATTATTTATTGTACAATTCAAAAAATAAATTTATATTACGGATTGTATATTTTAAGACGTAATTTCATTCTAAATTAGGTTTCAAATTCTACAATCCAAAATTTAATTTACATATCAAATTACTTTTTAAATTTACATTATGGATTTTATAATCCAAGATATCTACCGATTACACAATCTAAAACCATAATTAAAAGACAAAATAATCTTACACTATCTTTTTTATTAATTTCAACAAGGGTATAATTGAAAATTTAGAAAGTACAATGATATGGAAAGAAAACATGGGGAGTACAGAAAGAATTTCCGCACATCTTAATTTTAAATAGTAGGTTTAATAGCTAATTTTGTCTCCAGTTTCGTTGATAAATCTCAATTTAGTCCCTCGTTTTAAAAGTGTTTGAAATGGATCTCACTTTCAAAATTTTGAGTCAAATTAGTCCCTTTTGTTAAACAGAAACAAATGGTCCTAAGGGTTTAATGATTTAGCATAAGAGATATTATTTTATAGATGCCAAATCATCAAGTGCTTAACGTTGTTTGTTTTTGTTTGACTGAAAGGACTAATTTGACTCAAAATTTTGAAAGTAAAGACTCATTTCAATCACTTTTAAAACAGGAACTAAATTGAAATTTGTCAACGAAACTGAAGACAAAATTGGCTATTAAACATAAACAGTACATATGATTTGAAAAAGCAACATAACATAACATGTGACACTATGAGTAACGTGAATATTACTGTACAAGAATCAATAATCATCAAAGCAATCTTGGTCCAGACTCAAGAGGAGGTGTGATGCAGAGTAGAATATTACAACAACAGAAATAGAAAATGGAAAAAAAATTTAGATAAGTTGATTCTTCAATTTAAAAATATTTTAAAAAAACAAGATAACAAAATATTACCAAATAAAAGGATGAAGAAAGGATACAAAGATAACAAAGGATTTCCTATGTATTTTTTGATTTTGAAAATTTAAAAACTAAATTTATACAAACAATGATAACATTATTGAAGATGTTTAACTAGTTTTTATTTTTTTAAATCTCCTTGTAAAACTTATTTCTTAGTAAATCGTACATTGAGCCAATCCTACTTTTATTTTGATAGTTATCATTATTATTTAAACGTGTTTTAATTGTTGCTTTTACTAATTCTATGTGTGGAGGCTCCCTTGTACAAAATTCACAACTAAAATTTGACGCATTTCAGGAATGTTAAATATTGAATTGATGACTCTAAATGATATTTTTTTTTAATTAACTTTTTTAGACTTTGAAAACATATAATTGAACCTTTATTAATTTTTTTTCTTTGAAATATTAAATTTTTTAATTGAGTCCATGCCCTTAATTTTTTCTGTTAATTATCTTATATTTTTATTCTTTTACACAATAAAAAAATACTTAAATAACAACTAATTTAAAATATATATATATATATATATATATATATATATATATATATATATAAGTATTAATCATAATGACTAATTTAGATAATAACCTATAAAATAAAAGTTATTGATCACTTAAATAATCATTATTATAAATAAAAAAATATGTTTAGTTTATGAATTAGACTCTATTGATGGCCATTAGCCAACAAAGTTTTTTATATCAAAGAAATTGGTGATTAAATTGGTCATTAAAATTAATTAGTGATCAATTTAAACATTTATTTTTGTTGTTGTTAAAATCTAATTTTAATGACCAATTTATAATAATGATTATTTTAGTAACCAATAATAATAATTTAAATTAGTGAGCAATTATTTTTGTCTCTAAAATTAATTCTTATTTAAAAATTTTCTAAGTATTAAATATTACCACATAATATTTAGTTTTTAATTAAAATTAAAAAATTATAAATTATGAATTTATAAAATTATAAAATCCTATAATTTTACGGATGAAGTTCTTCTCAAGGTTATTTATGTTTAACATTATTACTATCATTCGTTAGATCAAGTTTGCAAGCCCGGTAATCAATGGTCGTGTATTGTGATCCTTCTCTCTATTACCATTATTTGCGTTGTTTCTTACTTCCGCTTTGATGTTATTGAGAATACCACCAATTTCGAATAAAATAATAGTAATAAGTGTCATTTATGACAACAATTTTAACCATCATAAAAAAAAAACATTATTTTCAATTACAACTACATTAATTATGCTTCTAAAACCATTGGGAGAATATCTGAAGAATCATCCTTAAAGATGTATTTTCCAATAGTGTTTTTAAGTTAAAGGATCAATAATAAAGATATTATTGAGATATATATGGGTTTAGGTAAACAAGTTTAAAGTAGTAGAGAAATTATTAGGTTATATTAGATTATCTTTATTAATTATATGATAAGTAATTAAGTACTATTTTTACGTAAATTAAAATATATTAATTAGTTGAGATAATAGACGAGTGATAGTCTCATAAACCAATTAATAGTTTTTCCTAGAGGAAGTGAACAATAATTCAAAAAGTAGTTAGTTTTTCTAGTTTAGTAGTTATCATATCAACTAGTAGTTGCTATACCCAATTAAAAGTTGAATTAGATCGCATGAAATTAGTAAGATTGACAAATAAATTTTATGGTATGACCAATTAAAAATATAATTTAGAGTCTTAACATATAAATAAATAAATGTATTGAAAAGTAACATATCTTTGAATAGATTTTGTTTGTATAGGTCAATACTTAGGTTAAAGTTAGAGGAAATATTATTGTCATACTTTTCTTTGTTCGAAGGTGTGCTTAGGTTCTGAGTTGAGTGTATAAGAGTTGTTGTCTCCTTTTTAATAGCTACAACAAATGGAAGTCTTCTACAAAACTGTGGGATAGGAAGTGCATGACAATGAAGTTGTTGATTGGCTTGTCAAGGGAGACTATTCAAAAGTGAACAAGACTGCTACAACCTCCACAAAAACAAGGAAAGAAATACTATGTTTTTTTTTTAATTTAATTGAAATAATTTAAAATATAAGAACAAATTCTGAAAACTGAAAAGTTAAATTGATTATAACCATGTAAAAAGTAATTAAATTTAAATATATCAAATCAAACAGTTGTTTGAGATAAATTTTAGTCTTCTCTAGAGTTTCTATGAAGTAATTCATTAAAACCATGCATATAAATTATTAATATAGATTGTATAGAAATTTTGTTCAATAAAAATAATAATATGAAACTCTATATATAAACATTAATAAGAAGCAACATTATATTAAACAATTAATATAAATTTATAATTTTCAAAGAGATTAAAAGTTGTAATAAAGTATATTAAATGGTATAATCTTAAAAGTATTGCTAAAAAAGCAAAAATAACGTAGTACTAGTATTTGGAGTAGAAGCTGTCTGGTCCCAAATTAGTTAGAATATGAAAAGGAACGTGGAGTTGAAAGTGTGGAACAATTAATAATTAGTGTGACTGATGAAAAGATGAATTCAAAAAAGGGTACCATTTTCGGTAACAAAACTCAGAACGACTGGGTCTCTTAATCTTAAAAGCATGCAAATTATATCTCACTCGCGGGGTTCATCCTTTTTGGAGTAATTATGTCATCTTTTCCTATCAAACTTTGAACTCTCAAAAGATAGAATTTGTTTATATTCTTTTCATTTAATTTGAAAAAAAAAAACAAATATAACTCTCTACTTACTGCATATTAATCAGGACAACACCACCTATCTATTTAAATTTTGTCATAAATTTCAGACTCCAAAAGTCATTTAAAATGAGATTAATCATAAAGTTGGAAGGTGATATCTTCTTATTATAACTTTAATTACATTTTTTATATAATTATATTCAAATCTTATATTATCAATTTGAGTGAATAAAATAATTTTAAATTTTATATTTGATTATATATGTTTGTTCCTCTTTAATATTTTTATTTATTATTTTTTTCACATGAAAATGTTTAACTTTTCATTTTCAACCGTGTATTAATATAAAAAGAAAAACTTATCATAAAATCTGAAACATAATTTCTATTTGGAACAATCATACAAACATATATACAACATACATACAAGCATTGTATTTGCAACAATCATACAAATATATATATATATAAATCATTATTGAAATTCATTATTGTAAGAGAATAAGTTGGGCAAATGAATTAAATGATAGATTATATAAATCAGTACAATTAGTTTATTTTCAAATGATGTTAATTAATTTTCAAACACACATCCAGATACTAATATATAACATATAGAATCAATGATATTTCGTAACTAAATGATTAAACAACTGCTCGTGGACCATCCAAAAGAAATAATTTTTATTTGATAACAAAAGAAGTTGAATTGGAGCAATATTTTCAAATCGTAAAAAACACCAATACTCATATAATCAAAGTATACGAACATCCGTTGATTCTCTTAAAAAGTAATTTTTGTTTTAATTTAAGAATTTCAAAGTTTAGGTGGTGCATTACGTTGAAAAATCTATATATTGAGATTGATTGGACTCATCAGCAACGTTTAATATATGCTACTAGAAACTAATCACCTAATACTTTTATTAGAAGAAATTAAATGAAATTTAACAAATAATAGAAATATACAAAATATTCATAAGAAATGTCTGACTTATGAATATTGGCGTTGACTCTGGTCTTACCTGTTAGAGGCTTACGTACTATTAAAACAGGGAAATAAAGAATAGAAAGGTTTTAAGGTTGCGGCTGACCGTTGTTTTTGGCCATGCAAATTTTGACCTCTAACAACTTTGGTTTGAATTCTTTAAATAATATTAATCACTTCTAAAATGCTCTTGCATGTAATTGAAAATCAAAATACAAAAATATTTTGTTCAAATGGACATAAATAAGAAGGAAAAATGTTTGCTTACCTATTTGCAAGAAGGTAAATACTCTTTCTAGTATTTTATTATAGGACACAACGTAAAAGTGGCGTTTGGTCTTTTTGTAAGGCCAAATCTATAAATTTATTATATTAATTAATGAATATCCCTGACTAAAAGCAATTGTCTTAATATTGGGTGGAAAAACACATTTTATGGGTATTATTATCAAATATAAAAATCATTTAAATTATTTATATTAATCAGAAAAAAGTCGTTTAACTATTTTTTATGTTCTTGATAAATTAGTTATTTTACTTATCTTAGATCTTTCATCGCCCACTTTTTACACACCCTCGAGGTTTTGAATAGGTGAATGGATTATTTGTAACAATTGAAAAAGTTTGACTATTCGTGTACACACTCACAAGTTTGATTATACTAGAAGGGTCTTCGGTCTTCGTCACATTCTCAGTCAACTTATTATTATTAATAAAAACATTGAATAATTAGTATTGATATTTTTTTAAAAAATTATACAAAGTCAGTGTAAACATACTAAGAAACGTGTAATTGTTTTTCTTCGGTAGTTTTTCATTAATTAGAAAATACTTTGTATATTTTGAATTTTTTAATGAAGTATAGATTAAAACAATATTAGTATATATACTGATGAAAAATAACATTTTTAAAATGACCATAGATACATTTGAAAGGAAAAAATATTTTCAAGATTATTAATAAATTGTGAGTGTTTAAATCTTAATAGTAGTTTTAGGTCGCACATTATAATTAAGACAAAATGGGAATACACATTAACAAATATTTTTTCTTATCTGTGCTATTAGTTAATCTAATTAATATTTGAATCATTATTAAAACTTAAATATATTTTTGGTTTCTTTCTTATCAAGCTTATTTTTAGTATTTGAAATTTATTTTAAACCTTTTTATTTAAAGATATATTTTTTTTTCTCTCTTGAAAACTAAGGTTATCATAAATTAGATGTTAAAATCATTTTATTAAGGTTTAATTGTATCTGAGGTCTATTTGTGCAATTTTGTGTCAATTAGGTCTTTGTAATTTGAAGTAACTCAATTTGGTCCCTATTTATGAAAAATTGAAGCAATATAGTCTTTGTCGTTAAATTCTACGGACGACATCAAAATTGTTGCCTGGTGTCTAGGTGAGGTGGCATTTCACTTGAAAAGTACGTGGCACATGTGATTCCCTTCCCCACCCAAAATTAGGGTTTGCCAGATTGGTGAAAAAGAACTTGCGCCGTCAGGAAGTCTCTACGCGAGAGAAGGAATTCTGCTGATGGAGATAAGGTAGTCACTCACAGTGCTTGGTTGGTTGCAGGTTTGGTTGCGTGATTGGGGTTTCTTCTTCATGGATTCCTGGAGGGTGGTTGTTGGGTCTCTTTGTTATTTGGTTGTCTTCTTAGGTTTTCCTCTCTTTGCAGGTGCGAGGCAGAAGCTCGTGGTGAGGCCTCTTACGGATGGCGATTCAGAGTTTAAAGGGTTTCTTCAAATTGGGTTTATGTGTGTGTGATGGTTGTTGGTCCTCTAGTTTTTTTGAGTGCAGGTGGTGAGGATGGTGGCATGAAGCGTCAAACGAAGATGACCATGGTTGCGCTTGAATGAAGAAGCGTCGCTGCTCATGGTGGTGGTATGATGCGAGCTTGGAGGATGATGAGGTGTTGATGATGACCTCACGATGATGGTCTACGTGAGTGAAGCTCGAAGCTTGAGCGATTTTGGGTTGTGGTGGTAGAGTGATGTGGTGGCATTGTGGTGGTTTTGCTGTAGAAGATGAAGGTGCGAGATGGTGGTTCTGCGACAGCGGCTTGGACGTTGATGATGTGTCGGAGAGGACGGCTGGCGACGAGGATGGTGGTGACAGCGCTTTGGGCTGGCATGGTTGCTGAATGAAGAAGCTTGAGTGTTGATTGTGATGAGCATGGTAGTCACAGCAACTGGGGTTTTGTTTTTGTGATTCTGTGTGCAGGTTGGGGTGGCTCTGCGACGACGGGTTAGTGGTACTACGGTTTGAGTGTGGCAATGCTAGAAATTGTAAAAAGTTACAAAACTATGTATCACGTGTTTTTCAAATGCTACCTCACCTAGTCATCAATAAGAACCTTCGAATCAATTAAACTTTTTATTAATCGAAATGAATACATATAACATAATTGTTTTTTGAGTGTTGAATTTATTATTTTGGAATAGGAAGACGCGATTAATATAGTGGAACACGAGGGCAACACATGCTTTTTTTAATACTTTTTTAAAACATGACAAGAAGAAACCTGTAAACATGTTGTGTCTTGTGCCTCTCACAGTGTCCTGTAACTTTCTTCTAACTAGGGTTTGCAATCACCTATACATGGACAAACTTTTACATTTATATACTATAATTATATACTTTTATTTAAGCCAACAGGAGTTTGACCCTTCAAATATACTCTCCTTTAAGAGATGTGAAAGATATTATGTTTTAGTAAGGGACGGTGAGCAAGAATAGAAATAAAGAAATAACTATATATGTGTAGTAAAAAATAGTATGTGCTTGTGAGATTGAACATGCAGTTTCTCATTTTGAAAATACAATAGCATGAGAGCTAGAGGTGTCAATTTAATCCACGGTCCCAGGGTCAGCCTCAACCCATTATTGAAAAAGTCCTATTTTAAGAAGCCCCTTAAGTAGGGGGCTAGAAAAAAGTCTCATCCTCCAAAACTCCCTCTCAAGTGGGTTAGGGTCAGGGTTAAAGTGGGTTTAGCCCCACTCCAAAACTTTAATTAAATTTTAGTCCCACTCCAAAACTTCAAATTAAATTTTAAAAATAATATAATTTATATATACATAATTTTTTGTAATTTTACTCTCTCTCTCTATTATACAATTTTTATTTTAATTTTTTTACGTATAATTTTTTTTTTTTTACTTCTCATGAATTTAAACAGCAAAGACTCAATATTATAATTTTTTTTTTACTTCTCATGAATTTAAACAACAAAGACTCAATATTCAATATTATGGAATAATATGGATAATAATCAAAATGATGATCTTTAAATTTAGTGAATGAAAAATAAAGTCAACAAAACTAAACATGTAATTAAACTAGTGATGATTTATTCGCTAATAATTCAGTTTGACTCTTTTAATTATAATATAATTCTAATTATTCAGTTATA
>NC_028353.1:6657129-6763453 GCF_000741045.1 Vigna radiata var. radiata
ATGTAAGAAGAAGTTAAATAAGTTTGAAGATTAAAATTTGTGAAAGGTTATAATATACACTAATTTCAATTTAACGTCAAATTTAGGGACGAAAAATATGAAATCCTATTTTTTATTTTCTAATTAATAATTATGTAAAAATATTTATTAAAGTAAAAGAAATATGCTTACATGTATGCTTACATGTATTTTCCAAGTTATAACACTTAACATAAATGTTCATTTTCTTTGTAAAAATACAATTTATTGTTGGATATTTAGTTTTTTTTTTTTGTAAAAAGGAGAGTCCATGGGCTGACTCTGACCCACAGGACTTTGGGGCTTTTTAGTCTTGGAAACTTTTTTAATAAAGAACTTTTTTAGCTCTAGAGGCTTTTTTGACCCTAACCCACATGAACTAGGACCAGGATGTATTATAGGAATCTATTTGACAAGTCTAATGAGAGCAGCCATAACTAAAAAGAAAAGGGTTGCAGGAGTAGATTGGAACATTTTTCCATGCTTTTCCAAAATTATAAAATCTTCTCCCTCCACCTTCAAACCACGTGTTCTTTTTTCTCTCACTCACTCACGTCTTTTCTTTTTCATCCATACAACTTATGTGAGTTAAGATGATTATGAACATTTACTGATATAAAATACTCATTTACATTCTCTAATTTAAAATGTACTAAAACACTTTTATTTCAAGTAAAATTATTTATGATAGACTTCTTAATATCTGACTAAAACAGATCATTTACATCAAACAGTACAATATACAATGTAAATGATGTTTTATGTCAAACAATAAAACATTTAATGTAAATTTCTTTATACATATAAGATTTACTATTCTCTCCCTCGTTTACATGAAAACATATAAAAAGTTCTTACGAATTAGGATTTGTTCTCAACAATAAAATAGTAGTGGTTTGAACATTCATGTTTGCACGAAGTCGGCTTTGCTTTATCATTGATGTTTTTTTTTTTTTTTTACATTTTCATTTGTGAATATTGTTTGTTGGAAAACTCAATAATGACATTGCATAAACGTCTCATTTGTTTGTCATACTTGTCATCGTAAGAATACATTACATTGGTAAAAAAAAGTTTATATATATTTTAATTTTATTTTCATGATATTTAAAATCAAAATCGAATCTCGCTTCACACCTTGATTTATTTCTACCACCAATAATAAAAAAATTACAGTGAAAGGAATATTTCTAAATTTGTTTCGGTTTGAGGTGTTGCATTTCAAATGAAAGATTGTGATAAAGTTGAAGAAAAGTTGATAAATAGAAAAATTAAATATAGGCCAGAAGAAGTTGAACTACCTGAGAAGAAGATTTAGTTAAACAAGTTTAAGAGTATTTAGATTGTAGGATAATTATCTTTAAATGTGAAAAATTCAATTTTCTTCCAATAACCCAACTTTTGTTCTTTATCTATTTACTAACTCTTATTTCATTTTATCAAAATCATTCATGCATCACGCTAAACTAAAATAAATTTATAAATATTTATTTTATTGAAACTTTTTTATTGATGGTATTTTTTTTATATTGGATTTAGTAATGTCTGATATATAGGGGTTTGTTAACACGTTTACGCCTGTTTTTCAGTTGGTACGTTTTAACAATGTGTACCGAATTATAGTAGACAAAAATACCCTCATTTATCATGAATTATAAGTTTTAAGGTCAAGGATATTTAAATAATTTTTATTCTCAAAACTAAAAAAAACATAAAAGAAACCCCCAAACCTTTACTCACCTCCCTCATTCCTCTCAACCCTTTCTCTCTCATATCTCTCACTCAAACATTTTCTCTCTGTCATCCCTACTGTTGTCCCAATTGAAAAAAAATAATCAAAAACCCTTTGTCATCAGAGATATTTTTCTTTCATCTCAACATTTTCTCAGTCATCACTCCAACATTTTTTCTCTTATCTCAACTCAATTGAAGATGGTGGTGGTAATTTGAATCAGAAATATTTTTTAAAAATTAAAAAAGTTTACTCTTTTATAATCATTTTATATTTAATATTGTGTGTAAAATGAATATAAACTTTGTCACTTTATGTTACTCTTTCCAAATCTAAAAGGTAAAAAATGATTTTACTGCTTTTATCTTGCATAGTGGTTAAAGTTTATTCTAAACGCTTGTAGAAGTTGATTCAGTGATAAAAAAGGGACATAAGGAAATTAAAGAAATAGGTATAGAAGAGCTCCCTAGAGTACAATTCTTTCAATTCTAGGTTGTAATCTTACATCATGTATATCCCATACCAATAGAGAAAGGAAAAAGAAACACTTTGTGTAAAGCGAAAAGGACAATAGAGGGAAATATCTTGTTCTTTAAAAATATAATGAAATNTGGTGTAGATGTGTAAATAATGTATGAAAATTTAATTGATTTATGAAGGTTTTATTTACATGATTTAATTTAAAAATGAAATTTAATAATAATAAGAAGGGAAAATATATAACACATCCTTCAAATGAACGAACAAATTAAGAGCAACAAATTACGATGTCACGGGTTGTTGTATGTGGCTGAGGGAGAGTATGGAGACAAGAGAAAAACAAATTTGATAAGTGAGGAAGGTGGATCAGGGTTAGACAAGGGTTTCTGATTTTATTTTTTTTTCAATTGGGGCAACAGTAGGGTTGACAGAGGAAATGTTGGAGTGAGAGAGATGAAAGAGAAAGGGTTGAGAGGAATGAAGGAGGTGAGTAAGGGTTTGGGTTTTTTTTTTTTAGTTTTGAGAATAAAAATTATTTAAATATATTTGACCTTAAAACTTAGAATCCATGATAAATGAGGGTATTTTTGTCTATTATAATACGATACACATTGTTAAAACGTACCAACTGAAAAATAGGCATACGCGTGTTAACAAACCCCTATAACTTTATTACATTAAATCTTTAATGACGTAAATTTAAGTCACAAATTATTACATATCCAATTTATGTTATGTTTTTTTATGTGACATAAATTTAGATTACCTAAAGTTATATTATACATACATACATACATATATATATATATATATATATATATATATATATATATATATATATATTCTTCTGTATAATAAATATATTTAATTACTTAAAATTTAAGTGTACCATTAATCAATTTTTTTAAGAAGATAGTGCGATGATACTAACCAATAATAATCCAAATAAAATTTTAAGACTTTATTAGAGAGTTGAACGCATTTATTTTGATAGTTTTAAATTCCACCTTCTAAGAAAAAAAATGTATTTTACTTTTCTTGACTTATAATTTGATTGAATGTGTGTATATATATCCAAACAAATTTAGTGTTTTTTTTTTTAATTCGAGGTAACATGTTATTTAACGATCTGATATAGTATTCAATTCTTATTAATATTATATGAATATTTTTATTGAGAAATATTAGTTATTAATTAATATGATGTTTTTATTAGGGAAACTTTTATTTCCTTTTTTTTCTTCCATGTTTACCACCACAAACAGATATTACATCATTCTTAGATAATCTAAAATGTTAAAAGTATATTTTAAGAGAATGAATAAAATAATAAAAATTTAAAATCAATTTTCTAAATAATGAATACAATTTAATTTGGATCTATAAGACAACAAAATTATTTGTTATAAATCTGCTCACATTCTAATATTTTTAGAAGATAGTCATTCCGCTGTAATAGAAAAAAAAGATAAAACTTAATATACAGTGGATTATATATATATATATATATATATATATATATATATTATAAAAAAGATCTTGTTATTTTAACAATTATTTTTAACAATTATTTTGATAATGAGACATGTGTCATTATTTTATTGGTTTGTTTGAATTTATTTTTAAAAAAATATTTGAATCGAACCAATCACAAATTAATAAGTATATGTTGTAAAAAAAAAAGTTGTTAAGACAATTTTTTCTAAATATATATATTCAGTTGATACATTTTAACATACCAGATTATAGTAGACAAAAATACTCTCATATATTATGGATTATAAGTTTTAAAGTCAAGGATATTTGAATATTTTTCATTCTCAAAACTAAAAAAAACTCAAACCCTTACTCACCTCTCTCATTCTTCTCAATCCTTTCTCTTTCATTTCTCTTACTCTAACATTTCCTCTGTGATCCTATGCTAGATTCAACTGAAAAAAATAGAAATACTCGTCGTTAAACAATTTACCTTTGTAAAGAGTTGAGTCATTGGCATATTCGCCTTCAAGCAAAGGTTCATTCAAGATCTCTTCAATTTCATCATCTTCACTAATCTTTATAATTTCATCATCTGCAGATGTTGAATCGTCATCTCTTAAAAAACCTTCATGCCAATTACCAATTCCTTTTGATATCATTATGCTTGTGAAAATTAGATAAAATTAGACAAGACAAAATTTATAAAATGAAAACTCATTATAAAATCATTTTTTGTAAGAAATTGTTTAATAGTGAGTGTTTCTGATTTTATCCAAGCGAATTACCAATTCATTCATATGTCATTATGCTTGTGAAAATTAGATAAGACAAAAATTATAAAATGAAAACTCATTATAATTTTTTTTTTTGTACGAAATTGCTTAACCGCCAGTGCTTTTTATTTGTTTTAATTAGGGCTACAGTAGAGATAATAGATAAAAGGTTGAGATGAGAGAGATGGAAGAGAAAGAATTGACAGGAATGAGAGAGGTAAGTAAGGGTTTGCGGGTTTCTTTTTTATTTTTTTAGTTTTGAGAAAGAAAATTATTTAAATAGGTTTGACTTTAAAACTTAGAATCCATAATATATGAGGGTATTTTTGTCTACTATAATTTGATACATATTGTTAAAATATAACAACTAAAAAATAGGCATACAGGAGTTAAGAAACCAATATATATATATATATATATATATATATATATATATATATATATATATTGAGTAAGAGTAGGTCCGCAAATGACAAATTTTATAGCCGACATCTCTCAAGTCTTTTGACTATCACTACCCACGTCATGGGCGCCATCACAAGTTTCATTTACCAACGTTTTGCTCGTGTCAACTATTTTTAAAGTTGAAATATGAATAGTTTACTTTTCACAACTTGTAATGTCAATGGTTAACAGCACCACCTCATCAATACAATAATTTTTCATGCACATTAACAAAACATTAAATTCTTTTGAATTCAGGATTTTTATTTTTCTCAATTCAAATTTTATCAAATGAACGTGACACCTGTATCGTAATAATTCAAATCATTATTAGATTAATATTCACTCTAATATAGTTATAAATTTTTTCTTAAGAGAAGACATCGAAATATTAGATACTAATGACTTATAAATTTGTTTATATACAAAACACTATTTTCAATCTAAAATATTAAAATAATAAATTTATAAATCTTTTTATTTATATACTAGTCTATTTTTCTTTTCATTTTTATTTAATGTAAAACTTTTAGATTATTTTCAACTCTTAAAAATTAAAATCTAAAAAACTTACTCTAGATATAATTCAAAACTAATCATTTTTATATAAATTTGTGTTTTTAAGTAATCTAATAATTGCAATAAAAGAATAATTTCTAATTATGGCAAAATAAACAACGATGATGAGAGGTAACTGTTTGAAATACCTTCAAGAGTAATTTGATTATATGTATAATCGAAATTTTAGCCTTACAATATTCGTTCCATATGATTAAATTTAGTGGTGACAGTTCTATTTAATGAAAATTTCAATTACTGATGTGTTCAATCTATACTTTTGATAACTAGATAGAACTTTTAATGTTAGCATAGTTACATTTTACGTCGTATATCCAGATTAAAATTACGGTTTATAGTTACGGTTGATATTAAGAATAAGATGAAGCTGTTAGATAAATTTTAAAAGACTAATTAAAAGGTTTTAATGTGACGATTTTTAAAAATAAAAGTAATCCTTTTTTTTTCAAATAACCCATATTATTACTCCTTTTTTTTCCTTCTTGTTTCTCAACACATTGGTATCTCTCTTTTCTTATTTTTCATTCAACATTGACTATATATACTATTTTTTTCTTCCTATTTATTTTCTGTCTCTCTTTCTTCATCTAACCCTAATCTATTTCATTTTGAAACACATATTGGTTTTGGAACTAATTTCTTACAACAAACAGTTAAATACGTATATTTTAGGTACAAAAGCATGTTGAATTCGTCTAAATTGTACAAGAGTAGAATCTAAGTAACTTAATTTTTAAAATTACGGTTTGAACTCAATGTAATCATTTGGCTAAATAATTTTTAAAAATTGGTCTAAACAAAGATGTAATGAGTATTTCATCATTTCCAGTAAATTTAAAATATTACCTTGTGTTGTATATATGATTGGATACTCATCTCGACAATAATTTTCTATAAGATCCGTCTTTAATGGATTATATGTTAGATTATTATGTATTCCGTCTATTTTTATTTGATCGGCATAACACAATACTAAACACTTAATCACATTAATTCATTGACTTTGATAATTTAGAAGCTAACAAGTATTTGGAACAATTGATCTATATCCAAATAGATAAAAATCTAAAAACAATAAATATAAATAATACATTTTATATTTATTATTCACGCACTAAATTGGAAATATAACTACAATCTAGTTAAAAGAGAACGAGTATTTTAAAAAAAAAAAAGATAAATACTCTAAAAATTGAAAGTTATAAGTTTTTAAAATTCTTTACACACTCATTTCCATAAGAACATCCTTGTATCTTTAGCAATTTAAAGTAAAAAAACATTTACAAATAATAAGAAAAAGATGCAATTTACCATAGTCTTAAAATGAGAAAAAGTAAAAGAGATGCACTTAGTCAAAGGTTGGTACTTAAAGAAAACCGGATCAAAGGAAGAGAAGAAAACAGTAACACACATGAGAAACGACGCCGACGGCTATTTCCATGTCACCGAACAGTGAATAATTTATAGAAAAAAAGTTATTGCATATTAATAATAGGTAAAACGTGAAATGGTAAGTAAGCTTTTATATTTATAAAAAAAAATAAACGATAATGAAAAAAATTGATATAAAAACTTTTTGACGTGAAAGTATCTTTGTCTTAATTTTTATTAATTCAAACAATAAAAATTTCAATTTTTTCTTTTTATTCTATTATAAGTTACGCTTTACACGTGTTCTGTGGCGGAACAAACACTTTATTTTGTCGGTCAGCCAGCAGCCAGATCGACATTATAGAAAAAATAAAATACGTTATTGTACTTAAATTAATAGGTCAATGATTCACCATGCAGCATAAATTCTGACCGATATAACCATTTTCTACAGTTTTTATTTTTCTAATGGACATTTATTTTACAAACTTACATGCACAATTTAAAAATAAATTAATCAAACCTACCCATCCTAACTATTAAATATAATAATGAATCTGATGCCCAGAAACGATCCACGGTGGATGACTTGATTTATGTAGCACTGCATTTTATTCATCCGTAAAATAATTTACATTTTTTACTTAAAAAATGTGTAAGATATTACAAAGGTTCTCTTGACCACGTATTTTTAAGCAATGGGAATAATTTTAATACGCATCTCAATTATATATAAAGTTTTAAAATTAATTTGATCAATGTAGAATGAAGTCAACTTAAAAATAATAATAAACCTGTGTAATTAAAATTATGAAAATAAAATGCAGTCAACCTTAAATCAAATAAACCTGCGTGACTGTGTCTATCGGGTTTGCCCTACAAATTACGTCGGGAGTGGGAGGAATTCAGCTTGAACTCGAAGTTAATGTATCTGAAGATTTGTTACTTTTGAAAGTCAATAGGGATGCGTAAAATTAATTTTAAGCAAAATTTATAATTAAATAAAATTATTAGTAAAAATGTTATCGTAAAAAAGAAACGGTAAGATTGGTGTAATCGGTGGTGTGAGGATAAGGATGAAAAGAAGCAAGTTGATGATAACGACTGGTGAAGCTGGCAAGTAGCTAATTCACCATGTGCATTAAATGGTTCACTCGTATTTTCTGCTCATGTTTTTGTCTCTTGTCCGTGTTCAAGACTGGATAAAGTGAATCTCAAAGGTTTCATCTTTGGAATAGTCATAGCACGCTCTTTCTCTCTCTTCAACGGAGGCTCTACTTTTTTGCGTGTTTTTGACCTTCTCACATTTCGCACTTCCACTTTGTATATATACCAACAACTCCCCTCTCATTTCTCAACTCCAAAACTTTCAAACGCTCTAAAACCATTCACAGAGATCAGAGCCTTCTTCATCTTCTTCTTCGATTGCTTTTCCCATCTAATCAAGGTTAAGCTTTATAGTTCTTCTACGAGATCGCCATGGACAACGAGATCGATGTTCCTTCCTTCTTCGTCTGCCCCATTTCCTTAGAAATAATGAAGGATCCGGTGACGGTCTCAACGGGCATCACCTACGACCGTGAAAGCATCGAAACGTGGCTGTTTTCCAAGAAAAATACCACATGCCCCGTCACCAAACAACCCTTGATGGATTACACCGATCTCACCCCTAACCACACTCTTCGGAGACTCATCCAAGCCTGGTGTACCATGAACGCTTCTCACGGCATCGAAAGGATCCCAACTCCAAAACCTCCCGTTAACAGGACACAGATTACTAAGCTTCTCAAAGACGCTTCTCACTCCCCTCTCGTATGCCTCCGAAGACTCAAATCCATCGCTTCAGGAAGCGAGACAAATAAGCGATGCATGGAGGCTGCGGGTGCCGTTGAATTCCTGGCATCCATTGTAATGAACAACAACAGCAATAGCAACGATTCTTCAAATGGGGCTGACCCAAGTGATGGATCTGGATTCGAGTTGAAAACAACTGCAAGCGATGAAGCATTGAGCCTGCTTCACACGCTTGATTTAACTGAACAAGGGTTGAAGACTCTTCTTGGCTTCAGAAACGGAGATTTTATTGAGTCTTTGACGAGAGTGATGCAGAAAGGGTTCTTTGAATCACGCGCTTATGCAGTTTTCTTGTTGAAATCTATGTCTGAAGTGGCTGATCCAGTGCAACTGTTGCATCTAAGACAAGAAATTTTCGTGGAACTAGTACAAGTCTTGAGGGATCAGATTTCAACGAAGACATCAAAGGATATCCTTCAAACCTTAATCCAATTCTCTCCTTGGGGGAGGAACAGGGTGAAGGCCGTGGAAGCAGGAGCAGTTCCTGTTTTGATAGAGCTTCTTCTGGATTGCAAGGATAGAAAGCCTTGCGAGATGATGCTGGTGCTGTTGGAGATACTGTGCCAGTGTGCGGAGGGAAGAGCAGAACTATTGAGTCACGGAGCAGGTCTTGCCATTGTTTCAAAGAAGATTCTAAGAGTTTCGACATTGGCAAATGATAGGGCTGTTAGGATTCTTCTTTCTGTGTCCAAGTTCTCTGCGACTCCACATGTTGTTCAAGAGATGCTGAAACTGGGTGTGGCGGCGAAACTGTGCTTGGTGCTTCAGGTGGATAGCGGAAACAAGGCGAAGGAAAAGGCAAGAGAGATACTCAAGTTGCATGCTCGGGCGTGGAAGAATACTCCATGCATACCCAACAATTTGCTTTCTTCATACCCGGCTTATGCGTGAAACCATTGATACAGAATTTTGAAACATATATACCTCTTTTAGAATTTTTTATGTACAGACACAACACAGTTAGGTTCAAGTTATACATATTAGCATATTAGGTTTTCCTTTGTGTTTCCTCACAATTGTGCAATGAATTTTTGTTTTTGCTACACTGACTCAGAAAGGGTTAATCAATCATACACATTCATTCATAACGATTTTGTTCCAGATTTTTTAGTTCATCCCTCTCTCTCTCTCTCTCTCTCTCTCTAGTTCATCCCTCTCTCTCTCCCTCTCTCTAAGTGCATAAATCATTAAAAAAAATTAAAAAAAATCACCTATTAATTGTCATAATATATTTTTAAACCTGCATTAAAAATTTACAAAGAGTAACAGTTCAATAAAATTTATATGAAATTAGCTTAAAAGTAAGAGCTAATAAAATTAAGGTAATACACTAATAAAAGTATTGAGATTGAAATTTGACTATTCAATTCTTCTACACCCCTCACAGTATATTTTTATTCAATTACTCAATATTATTGTAAGTTTAAATATTCTTCTAAACCAAATTGATTTCCCAAATCATACGAACAAACTTCTTTCTTACTTTCAAAATTTATTCAACTATAATAATTTTAAATTTATCCTTATTATTAAGAATTATTAGAGATTTTATTTGATTCAACTCAAGATTTGTTTTCCAATCTCAATGAACAAAATGATATAAAATATATAAATTATAAGCAGTTAGATTACGTTCAATCTAAATACAAAAGAGGTTTAATCACTCTTGGCGGCATAATTATGTGAATTACAGAACAAGATGACAAAGAGAAATGACTGAGGTAGAATCTTCTATTCTGAGTTCAAAACAATATCTTTTCAGCTCTTAATCATCTCTTCTCTCTACATTCTCTTCCAAATCTATTTTTTAATCATTTTAGATTTTGGAGAATTAATGATGTTTTCTCATATGGATTTCTTTCCGTTCACTCAAACCTATATTTATGGATGAAAAAACCTATTTTGGTGGTCGCAACAGCTTTTGTGTTCACTTGCAATGGTGGTTTTGGTTCATCGTTAATTATGTGGTGAAGGTGACTGACATAAAGATCTGCACTTGCAGTGGTTGTTGATGAATGCATCGTGGTTGCATGGTGTTGTAGTGGAAGAACGTTGAAAAGCTGCGGTGGTGATCATTGGTGAGACGTGTATAGAAAAAAAGACCTTTTATACCGCTTTCAAAACTAATAAAGAAAAAAAGAACTTTCTATAATAGTTTTCGAACCAGAATATCAAATTTTTTCTACCTAGTATAAAAATATTGTTCTTCACTAACATGCATAGATACAACTTCCTCTCCAAACACAGTTTTTACCAGTTTTGATCCTTTATGCTCCATCATTATATTCAAGTAGGAGTAATTTCTTTCCAAGTAAGAGTAATTCACTTTTAATAAGCAACTATTTTATTCTAATTTGGATAGCATTAATTAATTGTCCTGTAACGAGGAAATTTGTTTAATACTAAATTTCTTCCATTATGTTAATATTGAAACGGTTCTCATGGCTAAGACGTGCGCAACTCAGTACATTGAATAAAGCAAAAGAAAGAACTTTAAATACTCACACAATTTACATTTGATTGGGAAACTATTATTTTTTATTATAAAGTATAAAGGAATAATCTTTATCACCAATCCCAAATATACAATAACCTACCCCATATTTTTTATAATATCATATATCCATGCATGATTTAATAATTTGAACGTTTCTTTAGCTTCGTCTTTTCAATAAAATATTTTTCTCCTCGTGATTTATATCCTTATAGAAATGCATTCTACACTGGAAAAAGTTCAGCTCATCATAAAGTATACTTATGCTTTATGAAAAATTAATTTTGCATGAAAACTTATTCAAAGAGTGGTGCATTGTCAGGAATAATTATGTTGTGATGACACGCACTTGAAAATACTTCGCAAAGATCGCGAAATTTGATTTATTTTGAAACTTTCAAGATGTTTGGTGCAAATGAGTTGTATTTATTTTTATTTTTATTTTAATGAAAAGTTTCGGTTTCTTCAACAAATGAATCGTGATATATGTATGTACTTCTAGAAAATGAGGTATCTAGGATTACATAGTTGTGAATGTGCATGCTGTTCAAACTCATATCTATATATATATATATATATAGACCAAGCTACAGAAACTACCTTGTTCTTTTAAACGTTAAAACCTAATGTACTTTTAAACTTTAAACTTCTTCATCTATATATGTTGACCAAAAAGTTAGACAGAAGAATCCTTTCGACGTTCAAAAATTAATGATAAATAAATAAATCGTCAAACCAATGCTAATGAATTAGTCAAACCAGTTCGTAATATTCCTTTCTAATTAAGTTTAAAGTTTCGTATTTTTATTACGAGGATAATTTTCCCAGCAAAACATATATTCTTAATTCTTTTCTAATTATTTCTGGTATCAGTTATTTTCTGTCCCAAATATCCTTAATTATTTTAGTTTACAATTACTTATAAATTGTGTCTCCTTATCTCATTATAGAATTCAAGAAATTACTTTATAAATTAAATTTTAACTACTATTTATCTCTCTCTTGCTTAATTATTTAATTGTAATTTTTGAAAGATATATTACAATTATAAAACTTTATATATGTTATTGACTACATTCTTTCTTACTAAGTGTGAATTAATTACCAATGTCATATTTAAGAATGAATGTAATATGATTACCAATCTTGGGATACTGATAATTAAATTATTCTTTTTTTTTAATTTTGATAATTAAGACTATATATGTCATTGCCACTTCTAAATCTCTCTGAATAATTAAGACTAGATATGTCATTACCAATATCATTGTAAAAAAAAATACAATGCATGATGAGATAAAATCTATTATGCATGTAAGCAGTTTCTTTTTTCAGAAGGTGAATCTATGAATTTGTAATAGCTTATTAATTTTGTAGAGTCATGTGCTGCACACAGCTTGAATGGTGGTTGCTCTTTAATTTAGTTTGTTTGATTGTCCAAACTTTCAGACATTGAAAACCTTCGATTTCTCTCAAAAAACGACACTGTGGTGGGGTTGTGGCCACCTCGTTACATAAGAATATGTGGTTCATGAATTTTTAGTATTAAATTCCAAGAGTGAGATTGTGTTCATTATAGGTCAATATATCGGTGAACGTGAAAGAAGAACGTATATATTTGAATATCATTTTCTGACCAATAATGCAGAACCAAAGACCATCACTATTAGCTGGTTTCGGCCATTGATCAATGAACAGCTGCAAGTTGGGTTGGTTGGAAATAATAAATTCTTTTTATACACCATTACTCAGTACCCTTCTTCTGACCCTTTTATTGTCAAAACTTCTTATTCTTTAACGCAAAATTACACCTAATATTTAGTTACACAAACTATTCTCTTTTCTTCGCCTTTTTTTTTTCTTAATGAAATTTTATTACATCTATTACCATATATTATTATATAATCTAATTATTTTTTATGTATTTTATCGTCATATTTTTAATCACATATTTCTTTTAAGAATCTACCATTTTATTTGGGACATTCAAGCTCAAAGTCAATCGAATTAGTTAATTTGAATAAGTAATCGACTTTAACATAATTATGCTGCAGTCACAGGCATTGCTAATAATGGTTAGAGTATTATTCGTATTTTTGTAATGTAAAGTGAACAATATTGATAATTGATTGTAGTAAAAGATTTATCATGGGTTCTGTCAACTGAAGGCTACTTGAGAAAAAAAAATTAATGTGAAAATAATAATATTGAAACTGGTCTTAAAATATGAGTCTATGACTCTCTTGGTGTTGATGGATTCTTAATTAAATTTGTCTCTATTACATATAAATAACAAGACTTGCATAAACTTTTTCTCCTTTGTATTTGAATTGTAGTATCTTCCTCCGAAATTCTTTATTTTTATTGACTATACTACATTTTTACTTTGACAATAGAATCTTACATTCTTTATTATTAGCACACTTTATATTTTCTTTTATTTGAATATTGTGTCCTCATACAGTATATCTTTGCCATTATCTGATTGCATTTCCTATCTCTTTTTCTTTTACCACCTTCAGAGGGACATAAAAAAACGAGGGTAGTTCAATCAAAATCGACTTAATAGAGATAGTTGTCTCCGAAAATAAATATCTTATATTATATTTTACTATTTTCATCACAAGACTGAGATTTTCTAGAATTCCCCCACTATAGCAACCTAAATACTTTAAAAAGATAATTGTTAAGATTACAACATCTCGTTTACTTTTTTTTTTTTTATTTTTTTATTTTTAACTGGATATACATCCAATTTTCATATTACATAAATATTAAAAAATATAAAATTATTATGTAAATAAAAATTTAATTTAACGCATTATATAAATCTCATTAGATTTATTGTGTTTTTATTATTTGGGAGTGTATTTCCATTAAAAGAAATTATTGTATGATTTTCAATTCTAACCTTTCTTAAATTTTTTTTATAAGAAAGAGCATTATAGAATTATTATTACAAAATATGTTTTAATTTATATGAATAAGGTTTATCCATTTCCATTCTCAAAATTACTAAACCAATTTTATATTTTTAACATATTAGTGGAAGAGTTGAATCTAGAAACTTTAACACTTTTCCATCATATTTAACCACTTTTATATCTCTAAAATGTTAGTGGGAGAATTAAACCCACAACTTGTCTTATTTTTCTTTTTAACTTCAATCTTATATCTCTTTTATTATATGCAAAAGGTGATAAGATGATATTCATGTTTAATGAGCACATATAATTAATAATGGCCTTTTTAGCCTAATAAAATACCTCTGAATTGCTTACAAGTTACTTTTGCTCAATATCTTTGCAAACAAACCCATAAAACCTCAGCACGATGAATATTCAACCCAAAGATCTAGCCCTTGATAAGGAGAAAAATATTTGAGACAAAGTATATATACATTAATTGTACACCACTAAATGGAACCATCAATTCCTCCTATCTTACTCTTAAAAAAGAGTAAAACCTTTAAGTCAAAATTATTTTAAAACAACTTAATTAAGGTGTTTTTCAGTACCACAATGTTTAGTATATATGGATGTTTTAATGTATATATATATATCCTCCATTGCTGCAACACACTTAGTTTCACCTCCTTGTCTCCTCATGAGGACAAAGTAACAAGTTATCTAACCATACCTACCGCTCTTGCCACTTTCAGAGGGACATACAAAAACAAGGGTAGTACAATCAAAATCGATTTAATAAGTTTAAAAAAACGCTGAGATGTTTAGTCTAAAAAGGAAGGGTGGCTGGATTGAAATGACAGCGAGATATCAGAAGTTAGCATTTCTTATATTATTCAACAAATTTAACAAAGCTTTGACTTAGTCTCTAATAATAGTCACTTTATTTTCCTTTTTAACTTTCGTTTCGTTCATAAATATATGTAAAATGCCATTGACTTTGTTAAAATTTTATTACCAAGTCAGAAATGAAACAAAGATTTCCAAAATACAAATCAAAGTTAATAACTTGTGATGTTGAGTGAAGAATCTTACTCAGTTGCAAAGAAATAATTTACTTTTTAGACTGTTTTTTTCACCTGGTTAGAGTGTGTGTTAAAGAAATTGATACTGATATGACTTGTTTGATTCTGAATGAAGGAAAAAGTAGGTTTCCTTCAAAAGAACGAGTGAATTTCTTGCTGATGACAACTCACTGATATATGAACTACCAAACTGGAATAATAGACCAGAGATCATGGCATTGAATTTGGTAACCGACATGATATATATTTTCAAGAAGAAAGTAAGAGACAAAGAAATGAAGGCGAGTGATTCAAGGCTAGAAGGGTGTTAAGGAACAACATTGTCAAACTTTGCAACAAATATTTCAACGTAGTTCATTTATGTTATGAGTTTAGTTTCTAGAAGAAGAAAAAACCATTAATGGAACAGCTAAGTGGTTTTGGGTGAATATTATCATAGAGAAAACACACTTTTTTGGTAATTCTCATATTCAAATTCTTAATGCATAAGTGTTTCTTTCTCTTACATTTCTTTTTATGGTGAATAATATTGTGTGACGGTTAAGTATTCTTATTTTGTGGATAAATTTAATATATAGATTATTAGTTGAAGGAATATTCGAACTTTAAATTTATTGAGCAAGCAAGTGAGCTTTTGAATATATGTATTATTTTGTAGCCTAGTTGATAAATTTTGTCTTGATTATTTCAAGAAAAGATCCATTGAGTGTGAATAGAAACATTTGGTGTGCTTAAAGATGTAAGTCAAAGAATTTGTCTGTTGTTTGTTGAGAATAAGAAATTATCTTTATCCTTGTTGATGTTGAAGTGTTAAGATTTAGTTTGATCAAATAATAACGTGTTTTTTAAACTTAAAAATTATAAATGTAAGGTTATATAGCAGGATGAAAAACAGTTTTTTTACATTAGAAAGATATCGCTAAAAATTTACCACCTATGATATATGTTTCCATATGAAAAAACAATTAATACAACTTCAAATTCTAAAGGTTTAGATCTTATTTGACAATATTATTTAACGAACGGAAACACATGCACTAAATTTTAAAGTAATATGCCTATCAGATGACCTTTTATTCTTTTTTTATATTCCTACAACCATACAAATATCATTTTTCCATGGCTTTTTTAATACCCAAAATAAATATATAAAACTTAAACTAGCAATATATTAACCAATAATATATTTTTAAAAACAATAATATACTCAAATTAGATGGAAAAAATTCTAGAGGTTCACAATGTGATGTAAGACTTGGTTGAGGCATCAAATGTGAAAGTGGGTGGAACATCCCAAAAGTCTGTTTTTATGGCTCAATATCCAATGGCAAGATGGACAGTAAATTTGGCTTGTTAAATTTATATATAATTATTGATTTTGGCAGGATTCATTGAACTCTGTCAAATTATTGTAATTATTGTTGCATCACAATTTTAGATAAAAAAAATGTACTTTATAGACACAAATGCTACACTTATTTAAAATTATTACTTTTTATTTTTTATTTTTTTCTTTTTTTGAAACTACAAAAAATTCACTCTTTATAATTATTTTACTTTTTTTATTTTATAATGTGTGTCGCATAAATATATATATATATATATATATATATATATATATATATATGTTTTCATATAAAACAATTATATTTAAATTAAATAAGATAATTAGAAGGAACAAATCTTTCTTGTTGAATATTTAATACAATTAAATATTTACAATTTAAACTTGAAACTACTATCAGTTGAATAATATTATATAGATATATTTGAAGATAAGAACATGACACAAATATAGTTAAAAGAAAGAAAAAAAAATACTACAATTTAAGTTTGAGGGAGCCAGTAGTTGTTGCATCCTGCAGAAATATCCTTATTTGTTTTTATAGGAAATTCATACTAAAGTATAACTAGACTGGATGCAGATATTGAGATATATATATATATATATATATATTCATCAAGATTGAGAAAAGTGTTTGTAAATCAATCATTACTTGGGTGAATATGCTTACATATTATTATTAGTGATTTGATTCAACCTATACATAAACTGTATATAAGCAGAAAACCAAACAAAGGCAGCAGTATTAAAGAATCACATGTTATACATATTATCAAGGCATGGAAAAAGAAGCATCCCTTGGCAAATCGAAGTGGCTCCAACAGTTACCCATTAAGAAGTCTGCATCATAAGCTTCTGGTCCAAGAAGGGGCCATTGTGTGGCTTGCAAAGCATGATCTACCATCATCTCAGAATTGGACCACAACACATTACCATGTGAGGTTTCTGCAACTTCACCTGGTAATGGAGGCAACTCAAAATTTGTTTTTGTAACTGTTGTATCATGACTGCTACTACACTCCTGATGCTTCTGGATAGAGTTCAACCCGCAAAAGTACATTTCGATATCCTCACCAAAATGGGATTCTCTGGGCTGTTCATGAAAATGCAAACGCCCAGTAAGGCCATGGTGCTCTTCAGACAAAGCACTGTGTCCAAAATCAGTGTTAACTATGCTGGAATACTCAGGAGAAGGAGAGCAAACTGTTTGCACTTGATCTGGCTTCACATTGAGAAAACTTGCATAGACTTGCGCAAGATCAATATTTGGCCCATCAGACACCACTGAAGATGAAGGCCTTAAATCATCAGAATGCCCAACTGGGCCATGGACGTGTCTTAGGGCCTTATTATATTTACCCCTTCTACTTTTCCGGCAGCCACCACCAATTGGTACGTTGCGGAGGGATCCTCCTTTGGTCCAGTACCTTCTGCAGCCCTTGCAAAAGTACCGTGGTTGAGTTGAACTGTAGTTATTGTAATAGCAGAACTTGGTGTTGGAAGAACCACACCTGGGACAATTTGGTGAAATCTCAACACTGTTAGCCTTCCACCCTCTCTCCATCACCACTCAGAAGCAATGCATATCCCTCTCTCTCTATGGTTTGTTTGTAGACTTGTGTGTGGTGAGAGAGAGAGAGAGAGGAGGAAGACTTGAATTGATTATATGAAGATTATGAGTGATGGTGAGGGTTTGAACTCCTATAAAGCACGTTGAGTGTAAAGGTGAAGTTTGTTTTATAATAATGCACGTGAGAGTGGCCTTTGGATATGATCTTGGAATTGTATATGCGGCCATGCACATGAACATGCATGGGGGAAGTTAGGCCAGGTGGTGTCACTGCTCCGTGGGCTAATGCATGGTGTCGGTGTTAACCCTACGTGGGATGTTTACATTGGTGGAGATGAGTGATAGCGGAAGCAAAACCCTCGGTAGAATAATTTCAGGTTTCTTCTTTCAGCAATCATCAACTCACATATATTAGAAGCAGATCCCACAACAAAAGCTTAACATCCCAACCTCAATCTTTCCCCCATCCCTTAAAACTTTCTACTTTACTCACACATATACATTTCATTTTTGCTAATTATGTTATAATTAGTACGTACGTAATATGATTATCAGAAAACCTGAGTGATTATTTTTCCTAATCAGTTTTTGTTTTTGTTTTCATTTACAGAACTCAAATCCTTGCTGAACATATTGTTTCGCTCGAATCAACGTAATATAAGTTCTCTCATATGCATCTTCAACAATGAAGAAAAACGAAATCACTTGATACTACTGTTTTTTTAAGCAGTCCTACTAATCATTGTTCAGTTCCCTCGTGCGCTGAGTAATGTTAATAGCTCTGATGGAGGAGTTGTGCACGCTTCTTCTTTCTTTTAACATAAATCATTTTCTTCCGTCAATATTGCAGTTCAAAGTTGTAAGTTATGTCAACCTAAAAAGCACAGTACGCTAATTATTCGACTGTTCTTTAAGAAAGGAGCACATGGGATTTATTTGATTTTGCATTTTCTGAACAAAGAATGTCTCTTTCACGATAGTACTAATGAGAGGTCGATATTAATTGTTATTGGTTGGATCTTGAGCTTCTTGGATCATGGAAAACTTTTAAAAAACTGTATTATATTATATCAATGAATTATAAATGACACTCCATCAGAATACAAACCTAACTTGTTCAGAATGAATGCTTCTCATGTTTTGTTTTCTTTATCTTTTCTTGTTTTAATCTTTCCCATTATTAACTTAGTTAAACAATGACTAATAAAAATAACGGAAACAGAAAAAATGCATGCAAAAATCACAAGATATTTTTTTTCTAAAAAAGAAAAAAGCTATTAAATTTTTTGGATCTGGTGAGAAAAAAAATAGTGCGAAGATTGGTAATAGGAAATTATATCAGTCATTTGGGTTTTTAGGAAAGGTATTTTTAGGAACAGTTTTTTAATGATTTAATGCGTTATCGATACTTTGATTTTTCGACCATAAATTTTTGGAGAACAGTTTTTCTACTGACTTTTTAGATGTTTAAAAACAATTAAATATCATTCTCTTGAACAAACATCTAAATCCGATATGACATTGGTGTTAGATTTTTTGACATCATATATGTTATGGTTTAAAAATATGTGACCTCACCTCAGCACCTCATAAAATCCACTTCTAAACTTTTTTTAACAACTTTTTACAAGTAATTGTAATTAGTCTATTTTAAATATTTTTTAAAAAATAATTCAAACATATTAATAAAATAATAATATTATTATTAAAAAATTATTAAAATATCGGGATCCAAAATAAAAATGACGTCAATTATATATGTAAGCGATCCGACGTTGAATTATTCATTTCATTTATAAAAAAATATCATCTATCATTTTTATGTCAGACATTTTTTTTCTATCTATACCAAATACTTAGACATTAAAAACCTATTTCACCCTGGCAAAACGAATAATAAAAATATAAATAAAAGTTTAAAACAAACAAAACAAAAGTAATAATAATGACAATTATCATATATACTTGGAAAATACTAATTTTGGTCATTGAAAAATTTAATTCTTTTTGTATTTTCATTCAGTATATTCTCAAGTAAAATAAAAACAAGTATAATATTTATTTGTTGTTGATTTTCACTTATATGAATTTATTTGTTGTTGATTTTCACTTATATGGAACTAGAATTGAAGCAATGAGCTTGAACTTGTGTAAACTTTATTTTTGTTTAAATGATATTATTCCACTCAATCAACAATTTTAAATGTTTATTTTGTTGTTTTGTTTTTATATTTTAATAGTTGAGATAATTATATGATTAAATTAATATGGATATGTGTAAATAACACTAGTACAAAAATCATATTTTATGACGTACAAAAATAAAATATGACGTACATAGTTTTGTACGTTATAATAGGTCTACATATTTTATGACGTAGCAAAAGTTTACGTTATCTGAACATATTATGACACTGTTTCTAAAAGAAATAACTCTAATGAATATGAACGTAAATAATTTTACTCACAATTTTTTCCAATATTCATATAAAAAAATGGACTGAGCAATTCCACACTTTCCTGATCTGCTGTTACCCAGATTTCTTTCCATTCTGATGTATCCTCTCTCTCCCCAATCAGCACCCCATGAATTCCTCACAATCCAATAATCATGACCGTTTTCTGTACCATATCCAACAACCACAACACCATGATCTAGATCTGTTCCACATCTTCCGTTGAAGACACCCTAACAAATATGAAATATACTGATTAAAAAATTATGTCAACATTATAAAACCAACTTTGTTTAAAATTGAATAGGGAGAGAGTGGAAGTTTATCAAAAGCAAAAAAATAAACCACATGTTTTTCACTTAGACTTTGGATCTTCCCATTCTACTTCTTTCTATGCAATAGCCACACCTTCTTTTCCCAGGTCATGAATAAAATCAGATTAGAAACTTACATATGAGTAAAGTTGAAATTTCCTTTCTCCTCCTTCAATAGGAACGCTAACGGGCTGATTTGCAACGGCCTTTTTCAATGCTAACTCATCATAGGAATTAACATCTTCATAAGAATCAATAGAAACAACTTTGGCATTTTTCTGCACATTAGCAAAATAAACAAACAAAACAAAGGAACATAAGAATTTGATAGTACAAAAATCATATTTTATGACGTACAAAAACGAAATATGATGTACATAGTTTTGTACGTTATAATAGGTCTACATATTTTATGACGTAGCAAAAGTTTACGTTATCTGAATATATTATGACATTGTTTCTAAAAGAAATAACTCTAATGAATGTGAACATAAATAATTTTACTCACAATTTTTTCCAATATTCATATAAAAAAAATGGACTGAGCAATTCCACACTTTCCTGATCTGCTGTTACCCAGATTTCTTTCCATTCTGATGTATGCTCCCTCTCCCCAATCAGCACCCCATGAATTCCTCACAATCCGATAATCATGACCGTTTTCTGTACCATATCCAACAGCCACAACACCATGATCTAGATCTGTTCCACATCTTCCGCTGAAGACACCCTGACAAATATGAAATATACTGATTAAAAAATTATGTCAACATTGCAAAACCAATTTTGTTTAAAATTGAACAGGGAGAGAGTGGAAGTTTTTATGTTCTAATCAAAAGCAAAAAATAAACCACATGTTTTTCACTTAGACTTTGGATCTTCCCATTTTACTTCTTTCTATGCAATAGGCACACATTCTTTTCCCAGGTCATGAATAAAATCAGATTGAATAAAATCAGATTGGAAACTTACAGATGAGTAAAGTTGAAATTCCCTTCCTCCTCCTTCAATAGGAACGCTAACGGGCTGATTTGCAACGGCCTTTTTCAATGCTAACTCATCATAGGAATTAACATCTTCATAAGAATCAATAGAAACAACTTTGGCATTTTTCTGCACATTAGCAAAATAAACAAACAAAACAAAGGAACATAAGAATTTGATTGATAACTATGTTTTAGAAGCAATTATTTTCTTAAAAGATCAGGACCAAGTTACTAACCCTATACTGGTCACATGTACCGTCAACATCACGGTAAGGGTAATCCTCCTCGGAATCGATGCCTCCATGGTTGATGATGAACTCAAATGCATAGTCCATAAGTCCTCCTCCATTGCATCTCATGTTATATCCTGTATCAAAATCGTTCTAATAATGAAATCAGTTCGCCAGTCACTATCTTATTAATTCCTTCCACAGGACCAATTGCTGAGAATGACCAACAGCTCCCTATATTAAAGAAAATAGTCATTAAACAAAAATCTCAAACTAACCTTAAAAAATTACAGGTTGTTAAGATAAAGATCACTCAAGAAAATCATTTGTCAGAATACAACTACAAACACCGAAGCACTCTCCTAAGCTAAAGTAACTTTCTTTAAATTATTATTTTGACCTTTTTACTCAGGTTAAAATGTAGAGAATATTAAATATTCTTGGACAACAGAAGATAAAAAAAATTGTATGGTGCACAGAGACAAAGAACTATAAAAGTGATTGATAGGTTTTAAGTATTATAATATGTTCAAATAACGTATATTTTTGCTACGTCATAAAATATGTAGACCTATTATAACGTACAAAACTATGTACGTTATAGTTCGTTTTTGTACATCATAAAATATGATTTTTGTACTAGTGTAAGGGATGTCGGTCACTAATGATATTACAAGTGTGTGTAAGCGCATGTGGAGAAATATTCTTAGATGTAATTTTAGTATATAAGTGAATTATAGTTAATGTATTCGTATACTAAAAAGATATGTTAGCCTGGTGCTTATTCATGACTAATAAGTAAAAAGAACCAATGATATATTAGATATGCCCTTCGTACACTTGTGACCCATTTGTAGTGTAATGAACATCAATGCATAGTATTTTTTTTTATCCTATTTTCATAGTTTTCACTTTGATATTTGAAAAATGTTAATTATACTTTGATTGACACATTTAACATTTTAAAATTTTTTTGATAGGATTTACTAAAGAAAAAAGTTAGAAAAAAACTAGTGAAATCAACATGTTTCTTGCTTAACCAGGACTTCACACTCAACCAAAACATAGGCCAATGACGGGTGTTGCTCCCTACACCTCCTCAAGTGGGACCTGTACCTCCCCATTAATTTAATTTATTTTAAAAATATTCTACACCTCCCCACTATTTTCTTTATTCCAAAAATACCCTACACCTCTCCACTATCATTAACAATCTTTCTCTTTCTCTCTCTACATTAATGGAGCATTCATGTGGTTCATATTTAAATTTGTAACATACTACAAAATATAAAATTCTTAAGAAACTTCAATATTAGTACTTCTACCATTTTCATTTTATAAAATTAAAAGTTAGATGCAAATACAAAATAATAAACATAATAATATTAATAGTAAATAATGATATATTATTATTATTATTATATAGTAACTTTATAATGACGAAAGAACTAAATAAATTCTAAATCTTTAACAAATATTTTTTTATATATATTTTAAGTATTTAATAATATTTTTATATTATTTATCTAATAAATTAAATATTTTATTCAAGTTATTTGAGTCAAACATGTCGGTGAGTTAAAACATAATATAATGTTAAAAATTATAGATATTATATGTAAAAAAAAAAGATACATTTATATAAACATTTTTCTATAAATTTAGAACAAAATTTTACCATTTATTAAGTAATTTGAAAAGAAAAAAAATATATTGATTACAAAATTAAGATTGAATCAAACTTATCTAATTTTTAATTTAAGTAATGTAAATGTTCCATTAATGAGCCATGTAAATGTTCCATTAATGTAGAGAGAGAAAAAGAAAGATTATTAAGGATAGTGGAGAGGTGTAGGTTATTTTTGAAATAAAGAAAATAGTGGGAGGTGTAAAATATTTTTGAAATAAATTAAATTAATGGGGAGGTACAGGTCCCACTTGGAGAGGTGTGGGGAGCAACCGCCAATGACCAATATGTTTTGGTCCATTGAGAGTTGGGCCTAGCCCAATGAGTTTTGTAGACAATGAACATGAAACCACTGGTCACAAACTTTGCCCATCAAGCCTATGGTTTGTCTCAAGAGGTCACACGTGAGATGTTATTCCTTTAGCTCCAAACTCGTATGAATAGATGAAGAAACGAAAGAAAAGAAAAAAACGAACCATATAGGAAAGAAGGCTAAAGCACCTGTCTACTGGAGTCATCCATGACTCTCACCTTACTTTCTTCTTTGCACCTTAATTTCTTCTTTGTCTCTGTTTAAATTCCATGTTATTCAATTCCATGATTAGTCATTTTGTATTATTATTCTCCGTTGATTTTTAATCTTTTGGTTATTATTTATTGTGACATAAACAATCATAAATTAGTTAAAATTGGTTAGAACAAAATCGAACCCTCTTAGTTTTGATTAAGTGTTTGTTATAATAAAGTGTAAGACATTAAAATGCTTTTGTAAGACTGTATTGAATTATGAAAAATAATAAATGTTAATGAAAAGTGGCAAATGCATTGATACTCTATAATAAGTAATAAATATTGGTCTCTTCACTTTAATTTGTGCAACGTATAATAATTTTTGTATGTTGGGAAATTATTTATGATGTAAAACAATATTAGACGGTTTTCTTCATAATATAAATATAAGACATTAATGTCTTTTTTTCACAACATTTTCAAATCATCAATTAATGGTTTCAGATATACATCAATGTTATTTTCAAGTTGTATAGGATCCAATATCAACATAAACAACATTATATATTTTCTCTTCATGTACAAGAAATGAGATAGATTGTAAATCATCGACAATAATGGCGATGAACTATGTTTGCTACTTAAGTTCTAATAAGATTTATACCATCGGTAGTAAATTGCAAGTCTTAAGTTTCTTGGTTATGCACCATATTTTATAAATGTTTCATCGATCTTCTTCCATTGTGGTGAATCAACTGGGTGTCGAAGAAGATTATCACACTTTCTTCCATTAACGTCTTGTTTAAGGTTCTTGCATCTTCTTTAATAGAAAACAATAATTTTAACCTAGGTATTATAGGCAAGTACCACATCACCTTAGCATGTGGTCCATCATTGTCTTCATTACCATTATTTCCATAAACTTTCTTCTTAAAGTGTGATTTTTCACATGTTGGACACATTTTCGGTGAAACATACTCACTTCTGTGCAATGCACAATCATTGGAGCATGCATATATCTTTTCGTATTCCAAACTCATTGGACATAGAAATTTCTTTGCCTCGTAATTGTGCTAGGTAACATGTTATTTTCTATAAGCATTCCCTTCAACAATTACAATAATTATGTGAAACTTTTATCTGTCTATCCATTATTTGCTTTTAAATTAAACAATTTCACAGTCGACAATAGCCGTGTAAAGTTGATGCATCCTGGATACAACTCTTCCTCTAAATCATTCTTAAAATAATCATATAAATCAGCTCTTCCAAAACTTTCTTCACCAACATTGTGTACCATGTCCTCTAAATGATCACTCATTCATTCGTGCACATAATTTGTTCCTTTTGACGTGTAGGTTTGTGTAGTACTTCTTATGCCAAGTCCAAATTGTATAACTCTTCATTATTACATAGATGAATAAATGATCACATATATTGTCCAAGTCTCTAAATATTTGATCAAGACAATAAACACAAAGACAAAAATATGTTTCATTCACTAGCTAGGTTTATGTGTTCTTTAACATATTATAAGAACTCAAAAATTCTCTTTTCATACTCTTAACTGATACGACGTTCATTCATCCAACTTTGATCAATACTATTTTTATAAAGTGTATAAAAAATAAAAATGAAAAAAAATCGCATTAAAAAATTAATTTAACTTATAAGAAACATACAAATATGAAATACAAATTCAATGAACAACACACAACAAACTAAGAATCCTGTTTGAAATAATAGATGACTACATTACAATGCATATAAAAACCAACAAGCTAACCTTGATAGAAGGAAGTTGTTAGTACTGGAGAACTTCTCTTTGATCGTGGTGAACTTTCATGGAGAATGAAAACACAAATTGAATACATAAACAACAAAATCGTAACCATCACTTGCAAAAACACTTATATTTATAGTAAATAACATAAAACTTATCTCTATTCTTTCTTGACTTTATGAATAAATCAATTGATTCACTTGGTGGGGTGAAGTTTTCAAATTACGTAAGAATCTCAAAATTAAATAAAAACAATTTATCAAAATATACCAACAAAATAAAAGGAAATACTCTCGAAGGAAGTAAGTGAGTAAAAACTAATCATTATTTTTCATATATGTTATGTTTTTACAAATTTTTTACACGAGATATGACGTTGGAAAGAGAACAATTCTAACATAAAATAGATAAAAGATGTTGAAAACTAGAGCCTTCACGTCTTATAATAGTACATATTTCAATTTCACGTCAATTGTTTTAATATTTTCACCAAATTAAAAGGAAATATAACGTTCGAAAAGTGAATTTCCAATGTTACTTAATCTCATACGTTCACTTTTCCGACGTCTAGTTGCTCCATTGACAACATAGGGGTCGTTTTTGTGCAATTCATGCAACTAAGCCAACGGAAAAAAATAAACATTAATATTGTAAAAAACCTTTAGAGTAAATCGATGACGGTTTGTTATTTCAAGGAGTTAATTAATTAAACTCATGATTAGGAGCATCTCTCACAGCATTAATTTTGCAAAATTATTCAGGTAATTGATATACTTTACTTTAAAAATACATAAATATAACTTTGGTAGACATTGTATATAAAAAAATATTTTTTTATTTATCATTTCGCATTCTAATGTTTCATTTAAACTAATTTAGGAATAAGTAAAATTTTACTAAATATTGCTTTTGGGAAGATTGAACTTGTAGAATGTCCAAACAATTGGTTATAGAAATGAGAAATCATTTTTTTTAAAGAAAGTTTATATAAAAATTACAGATGCTGTTTTTGTTTATTTCATTCTTCAATACTAATCTTTGCCTGGACTCTGACAGACGACGTCGTGGAAGGCAAAGACAACTTCGTGTGGAGACTGAACTGTGTGTGGGTTCCCGTTGGTCGTTACTCCCCAAATCCCAATCGCACTTCGACGGCGGAGATCGGATCTGCTCTGTATCTCTTTCAGACCGAGACGAGAGAGAGTGAGGTGACTCTCCCACACCGCAGTGTCGGTGAGCTGCGAATAACCTGCCAAAAGTGAATATCCATAACACGATGGCGACGATGGATCCGCTGATGACGCCGTTGGGGCAAATGCTATTGGAGGAGATCACTCCGGTGGTGATGCTCATTTCAACTGCTTCTGTCGAAGAAGCTTCCCGCAAGAACGGCCTCTCCTTCCTCCAGATGCTAACGCCGTTCTGCTCCTTCGACAACATCGACGGTAATCTCGTTCTCCGCATTCAATCCTTTTTAATTCATTATCCGCTATGCGTTCTCACTCCTCACCAGCATTGTTCCTCATCGTGTAGTGCCTGTTAGGACTGCCAGTGACCAACCCTATCGCCTTCACAAGTTCAAATTGCGCTTGTTCTACGCTTCCGATGTTAGGAGGCCTGATTTGAAGGTAATTAACTGCTCTTGCGTTCTCTTATCAATGCCCTGACCATCGCGTTCTTCGATGTTTGGGATGTGCTTACTTCGTAGATTTTTTTTGAATGTTCCGCGCTTTCTTTGATGCTTAGGATTTCTCATGTATTTCTATTTGTGTGTCCGCCTCATTTTATTAGGAAGCTAAAGAGCAATTGAAGCAAGTTATCTCGGAGGCTGGGGAGAAAGAGTTTCCTGACTCGAATTCAGATTTGCCGGAAATTAATCGTGAACTTTCCTCGAGTAAGCGAGTTCACCGTATCTATTTTTTTTTTGTGTTTTTTTATGTTCATATACGTGCCTTTACATGGTAAAGTAATTATCATTAATAGTTTAATTTATATGTGGATGAATGTTCAGCTATACATCATATACTTAATATTATTCATTTTGAATTGTTTGGGCTTGGAATTGAGCTGCGGACATGATATGTTTGAATAATTTAATTGAATAAAACAAGCTTGAGCTAATATTATTGCTATACTGCTATGATGGGCTTCACTTGGGCTCGAATGATGATGCCAAGGTAGTTTAGTTCTGTCATTGCATAAAACCTGGTTTGATTGACAAATGTTTTTGTAGGTTCTGAATACGAAAATACACCATCCTGGTTCCGGTTTCTCAATAAAGAGCTTGTTCGTGTGGCTTCCTTTTCAGACCATGAAGCTTTTGACCATCCCGTGATATGTAAGATTTGGAATCAGTCAGGGTTCTGCTTCTTTTGTGTTCGTATTTTCTCTTTCATAGTAGTATAATAGTATCTCTACATAATTTGATGAATTTTTCTTCTGAATGTGTTTTTTTGGATATATTTGTCTTTCCTCTGAAAATAATTTACAGGTCTTCTTGCTGTCTCTTCTAAGGATGAGCAACCTATTAACAGATTTGTTGACTTTTTTAATACCAATAAGCTTCCTTCCCTTCTTAATGATGGAGCAATGGATCCAAAAATTTCAAAGCATTACTTGTTGGTTCATGATAATCAAGATGGTCCTGCAGACAGGTATAAATGATGCCATTTTTTTTTTTGGTTTGAGGAGCTTTTTAAATCTGCATATACTTGGAACATGAACTAGTTGCCAATAATATTTACTTAATGTCATTCTGTTAGATATATTCATGTTTTGGTGTTTAATGAAAATTACTTGGGCCTGACATTTTTTAGAAGACCCTTAAATTGCAACTCAACGGGCATATTTCATGAGGGACATTGGGAGCATTCTTTGCTGTTTGTAGAAGAGTATTTATGCTTCTGGAAATATTCTTGTAATTCTTTCTTCACTATTCTTACTCTCTCCTAAACATGAGTTATTCCTTAGTGAAAACCTGTTTTGGAAATCCAAAGCTACCTCTAAAGGTTTTCTGAATGAACTCTGGTATTAAAAAGATACAAATGTCCATGCTGCAATTTTTCAGGCTTCACATTGCTCTGTTTGTTTTATTTGTGTTATGCATTGCTCTAGCACAGAATCTATTGGGCATCTGTTCGTACCCTGCAAGAGAGACAGTTTTTGACCAAACAATTTTGTTTTGTTTGCCATTCTTGAAAATTTGTGTTTCTCTCATTTATCTATTTTTTCCTTATTACACTAACATTCTCAATATCTTGAACACCTATACTATACTATACCCCTTTGAAGAAGGAGGTTTGTATGATGTGTAGACATTGTATGAAAATAATTTGAAATTTCAGTGCTAGTTTCATATTGTATGAGTGAACATAACAACAAAAGCCATATCCCACAGGTTATGTTTGTAACATTGATCAAGTGATGTTATTGGCATGGTTAAATACGAAGTCCTCAAAGATGTATCATGACATTCCTTTTAATAAATTCCATTGTCCTTCTTGATCTCCCTCTCCTCTATTTCATAGGACTGAAAGCCATGCAAATTATTCTATCCACTGTTGTTTTTAGTGGCCTTCTTTGTACTTGTTCAAACTATTTTAACGGATTTTCTTTCATTTTTCGTCAATTGCTGAAACTTTAATGAATATCTTCTTCTATACACTCATTTTGTATATTATCCTTTCCCGTGTTACCGCACATCCATCATAACATTCTCATATTTGCTACTCATATTTTTTCTTGTTCCTTTGAAGTCCAAGACACATGGCAATATGATGAAACTTGTCCTTGAGCTTGATAGTTGCTTTGCAGTCTCCATGTCTTTTTTTTTAATTTTTTTATTTTGGCCATCTTGCATGCTCCTATGTGTGTCCCCATCATTTTATACCATTGGTTCCAAATATTTTATGTTACAAATTTGTGGGATGACATCATCCATTTTTACTTCCAAGTCATATTCCCCTTCTCTCTTGCCAAAATTGTTAGCCATGCAGTTTGTCTTATTCATACTTAAGTGAAAACCCTTCGTTTCCAAAATTTGTCTCCAAAGCTAAAGTTTAAAGATAATAACCTCCTTTGCTCAATCAAATGATATTATATGCAAAATGCATGCAATTAGGGATAATCCTTTGTATGTTATGGGGAAGTAGAACCAATGCTAGATTACTTGAGGATGATTAAACTAGGACTTAAGGATGTATGACTCTTAACGTAATCCTATCTCAATCAGAAAAAGTCTTTAGTCTCTCACCTTTTGGAGTTTTCACACCAGTCTGGATATAATAAGCCATAGATATGAACTAATTTGTCTTCCAAGGTCTGCCGTAACACTTCCCTGCTCTTGATCACAAGCTTTTTCTAAGTTTATAAAAACCATATGTAAGTCTCTTTTTTTGCTTCGGTAACTTTCTATCAACCGCCATAAAAGCTAAATGCCTTCTGCTGTAGACTTTCTTGAGATAAAACCAAATTGATTCTTTGCAATTCTTGTTTCTTCTCTTAATATATGCTCAACCACTTCTCAAAATTTCATAGTCTGAGAGTGACCATTGAAAATGAAAATTGCTTTATTAAGGAAAGAGAATGAAACTTTGGATGTTGTTTGCTGCAACTTAATGCAATTTTGGGTCTTCTTTATTCATTAATTTTATTGAAAAGATATATAGTTATATGTAGTTTTAGACTTATTTGAGTTGCTTATTCTTCTTCAACAGAGCAAGTAAAATATTGACAGATATGAGGAGTACATTTGGTACTGGCGATTGTTCTTTGCTTTGTATTAATTCTTCCCAGGAGGCTCCATTCAAACATCAAGATAATCCTTGGGCTTCCTATGTAAGTTTGTTTGGCGAGGACTTGTAGCTTCTTCTTTTCCAGAAGAAAAAAAATCATTATTTAGTTAATCTTCCTTGCCTCATGCTTTTTTCTTTTTCTTGTCTTCTGGAACATATGTTAAAAATTATATAAAATTTTGGTTCCATTTATATGGAAGTATGCAATTTAGGCTGTTCTCCTGAAATCTGTGACAGATATCTGATTCCTCATCTAGTTCCACTCAAGATGTTGGTTGCTTTCTTAACATGGACGATATTGATGAGGTATTTGGCTTTTGCTACCAGAAATGCTATTAGATTCATTATATTGGATTTATGATTACATTATACCTGCATTTTTTTGCTACCCATTTTTGTTGCTTGAGTACAGATTAAAGTTCTAATGCAAGATTTATCATCTAAGCGCATAATTCCAAATATGGAGCAAACAATTCGTATACTCAACCAACAGGTTTATTAAGTTTAGCCCCTTTTTGAACTCATGGTTTTTGAATTTGTTAATCCAGACCCTAGATTAATTATTTTGACCTATATTCTGATTCTCCCTCGCCTTATTCTTTTTACTTTCTTTTGTTTAGGTTTCTGCAACACGGAAAGGGTTTAGAAACCAAATAAAAAATTTATGGTGGAGAAAAGGGAAAGAAGACGGTGCAGATTCTCTCAATGGTCCTGCGTATGTTAAATTTATTTATATCTTATGGTAGATTAAACAAGAATGCTATGTATAATTCGATTTCTTGCATTTTTCTGATATGGTTTTGGTTTTGATTGTTGAAGGTATAACTTTAATTCCATCGAATCCCAGATTCGAGTTTTGGGTGATTATGCTTTCATGTTACGAGATTATGAACTTGCCTTGTCAAATTATCGCCTAATTTCGACAGATTACAAGATTGATAAAGCCTGGAAGCGCTATGCTGGTGTGCAGGTAATTATTATTATTTTTATATTCTAATTGCTGAGGGCTTTCAGATGATGATGCATGGTTGGTATTTCAGAAGAATGATTTAATTCTATTATTTATCTTCTAACCATTTGAATTTCTATTACCCTTTTGACATGTTCTTACTGAGGGATTTATTTATTTTTCTTAAGATATGAAATATTGAAACACTGGAAATGTTGTAGATGAGATACTTTACTTGGCTTATTGCTTGTCATCTTGGATAAAAGTCAAAATTATCTGACTGACTTCTAGTAAATGTTACATTGCATTAAGGATTTTAGATGAACTTCATGTGATTTGCATTAGTCATGCTTATTGTTAAAGATGTTCTTTGACATTGTTGTTTTGTCGTTGTTCTTCCTTATTGGCATTTGCCGAGCCTTTCCCTATACGATGAAAAAGTAAAATAATTTTAAGAAGAAACCCAAGAATTGTTCCTTTTCCTAGTCTTACAGTTCCTTAACATTGACTTTCCAATACATAAGCTTTCTGATAGTAGATATGCATCACTCTAATACTTTATTTTTCAGGAAATGATGGGGCTTACTTACTTCATATTGGATCAATCAAGAAAGGAAGCTGAGTATTGCATGGAAAACGCATTTAACACATATTTAGTATGTATGGTTTATTTTGGATCATGAGAGATTGTGTAACGTTTTTATTTACTGGTATACACCATTCACATTCTCTTTTTGATCAATTAACTTAACATGTTCAGAAGCTTGGATCATTGGGTCAGCTAAATGCAACGCGATGTGGCTTGTGGTGGATAGAAATGTTAAAGGCACGTGATCAATATAAAGAGGCAGCTACTGTTTATTTTCGTATTTGTGGTGAGGTAGTGCTTTTTTTTCCTGAAAATAAAAAGAAAATTGTAATTTGTGATTATTGTTTTCTGCTGTTGACCAATTTGTTGTCTTAGGATATCCTACATTCTGCTGTGATGCTTGAACAAGCATCATACTGCTACTTGTTGTCTAAACCCTCCATGTTACGCAAATATGGATTTCATCTAGTGCTTTCTGGTGAGCAGTATAAAAAGTGTGATCAGGTACATTGGAATATCAACAATATGCGGACACCCCCATACCAATTTAATAATGTATTGTTTTTCCCTGCTAATTTCGTTTATATTTGATCTTCACATGCTCAGATTAAACATGCAATTCGAACCTACCGATGTGCACTTTCTGTTTTTAAAGGAACTACTTGGAGTTATATCAATGATCATGTTCATTTCCATATAGGACAGTAAGTTATACCAGGTCATTTCCATATTGTGTTTTTTTTTTTTTTTTTTTAACAAGAAGCATGTCCTTTACATTCTTTGAACTTTCTTAATTGAGACGGTTGTTTTAGGTGGTATGCTTCCCTTGGGATGTATGACGTGGCTGTCAAGCATATGACGGAAATTTTGTGCTGTAGCCACCAGTCCAAGACAACACAGGAATTATTCCTAGGCGACTTTCTTCATATTGTGGAGGTGCTAGTGCTTCTTTATTAAAATTTTCTGATTTTTTTTTATTGTTTATAGACCCTAAATTAAGATAAATCTATAATTTCAGTGTTCTATGTATCTTGATGCTAGGACAGAAGCTAATTAATTTGACAGTTGTCTTAATTTTTTGTGTATACTGTAGAAAACTGGACGAACATTTGAGGTAACAAAGCTTCAATTGCCTGTAATCAACATCTCTACACTCAGGGTAATCTATGAAGATCACCGGACCTTTGGATCCCCTTCATCTGTAAGTAGAATCCAATTCTGTGCTTTCCCATTCTGTGAGTGAAATTGCGATGGAATTATTCATGAAAATATTTACTGTTTTGGAACAAGAAGCACCTGACTAGTTAAAGATGATCAAAAAGTTGTTAATGAGTAGCCACTCATTGACTAATGGGCATCTTGGGTGGTTAAGTTTTTATTCCAGTAATTTTATTTTTTTTAAATTTTACATTCTCCTTCATTTTCAGTAGCCACTCAACAATTTAAATAAACTACTGAGTAAGCCACATATAACACCGATTTTAGCCCAAAGCATTCTATACCATGTGAGCTGTAGAAGCACTCTTTTGTGACACGATCAATTCATTCAACAGAGATTATGGAGGGCTCTGTGTATAAATCCTTTCCGTGGTGATTGCTAGAATGAGTAGAAATTGTGCTTCTCTCATTGTGTGGTTTGAAAAGGGACATTTAGGATTTTGTTTTTCTTGCAATATTAAGTTTTTGTTATAGCCATTATACCATGGGTTTTCCCTGTTATGGTTGTGTTACTAGTTAACGGCTGTAGTTTGATGCTTGAAGTGTCACCACTCTCTGGTATCTGTCATTTCAGGCTAACATTAGAGAAGCCTTGTGGCATTCTTTGGAGGAGGAAATGCTGCCATCATTCTCTGCTGCCAAGACTAATTGGTTGGAGTTGCAATCAAAGCTTATATTAAAAAAGCACAGTCAAAATGTTTGTGTTGCAGGCGGTATGTGGTAGAGCTTCATCTGAGATTGATAATTGAATCCTTATATCTCTTTTATTTCATTCTAATGTTTTTTTCATTTCTCTCTTGATCCCTAACTATTAGAGGATAAGAACTTCATCTGCTGTCTTATACTTTATGTGATAGCCATACTGTTCTGTCTTCATGGAAGTAATGATGTTATAGTAGGTTTAAAGGAATGGAAAAATAAAAATTTATGCTTGTTTGAACCATATGTCTATATTATAGTTCTAGATGTGGGTTACAGTTCTTGTTCAAACTGCTACCAATACATGTTTTCTTACTGATAGAGATATGATTTATTTTTTCTTTTAACGGCAATGTTAGTTGTTAGTAGGGGGAATTGAACTCAAAACCTTTTCTACCCTCCTTTCCAACTTTACTACTATGTCAACCTTATAGCTTCGTTAGAGATATGATTTGATGACATTAAGTAGAGAGATATGATATGATTTGATAGTGAAATATCTTATTAAATATTTTCTATTATTAGATATTTTGTTCCCTATTATTGTATCTCATGTTCATTGTAAACAATAACAATCATGTGTGTGCATAACACACAAAATTCATTATATTCCTTTTCAATTCCTCTCTTCTTAACATCTTGCTAGAGCGATATAATTCTGTGACCTTTTTCTGTCACTAATCCTTTCAACATGGATATCATGAGCCTAACGAGAAAGGAACTCATTCATGCTTTCGCTGTGGTTCCACTTTTCATACGAGTACATTTAGAAATTGTGTGCATTTCTTGGTTTCTATTTTTTCCCTGCTGTCACTTTTTGTGCCAGATACACTATTCAGTCATTGTTACAGTTCACCTCCATGATTATTTTCCAACATAGACACTTTGGCCATCTTTATTCGGGCAGGATTTTTGTTCACCCCTGATGATTCTCTAGCAAACCTTTTCTGGTTAGGTTTTTTCCAGCCAGCATTGTTGTTTTTAGCTGTTGTTTTTCTGGCAAGTTTTGTTTACCATTGACGGGTTTCTGGCAAGTACTGTTTAACATCGATGTTTTTTTGACAATTACTGTTTACCATTGATAAATAACCTTGCTTTTCTAGCAAGTACTGTTTACTGTCAATCTTTGCTTGACTGTTTATTATTTACCATTGATGTTTTTCCAAAGAGTATTATTTACTCTCAATGTTGTCTTGGAAATACTATTTGTCGCCAATGATTTTCCCTCGAGTATTGTTTATGGTCATGCCTTACCATTTTTAGCAAGCTTGCCTCATGATATATATGTTCTAGTGTGAGGAGGAGTGTTAAAGATATGATTTGAAAGAACGAAACCTATTGAAGATTGCTGTCACTTTGATAGAGAGAAAGTCGTGTTTGGGAAATGAATACTAGCTTTTTCATTATTTGCTGTCGTCTTCAACAACCAATTGACTTGTTTGTCAAGACTTTCAATGGTTCATGTATTGATGATATTTGTAAAAGACTTATCTCATGATACATATGCTCTAACTTAATGGGGAGTGTGGAGATAACTTTTTAATTATGTTAGAGATATAAATCGATTATATTAAGCAGGTAGAATGATTTGATAGAGAAATGTTACCAAATATTTCCCATTAGTAGATATTATTTTGTTTCTTATTGGATCTCTTGTTCGTTATATAGTAAATCTTTTGTTCATTATTTCGTGTGTAGACAACATACAAAATTCATTATATTCCTTCTCGATTTCTCTCTTCTCAACATGGTGCCAGAGTGGTACCATCTTTCATGACCTGACCTGTTTTGTCACTAATCCTTTCAAATGTTACTATCATTAAGCCTTTCCAGCAGAAAGCTGGTTTTCTTTTTTAGAATGCTCATAGTTTATAAATATATACTTGTAATGTTATTGTAGATATACCATGTTTTTTGTTTTCATATTAAGCAGATGTCTAACCTTTGTGGAATTTTTACATGGATTCTGAGTTATATCTCATAATGTAGCTGGGAGAAGTTATCTTTGCCCTTTTTGAAGTTGGGCTATATTTTGTTTCCTTTTCTTCTCTAATGTGTATTCCCTTTGCATCCTTGAAACACTTATAAATTAAACATGTTTAGGTATACATCTTTAGTAATAGTGTTTTTTTCTGAAAGCTTAGGAAACTAACTTAAAAAATGATTTACTCAAAGCAAGTTGAATCAAATAGACATTAATTTTTTTGGGAGTCCCAATTTTAAGCCACAAACATCATCAGGTTTTATTCTATTATGACTTAAATGATTATTAGTTGTTAAAAACCCTGTGGTCTGCATTAGACCATCAGGAATGGAACAAGGTCACCTGAAGTGTTGCAAATTTTAGTATTTTAACTATTGGCAAAAGTAATTGCAATAATACCCAGTGCTTTTGGCATGTACACGTCGTAATCATATGTTAAAACTTGAAATAATTCCCATATTTCATCATCCTATACCTGTATTATAGAAGATAGGATGCATTTAAGCAAGCAGCTCCTCCAATTCCTTTAGTTTAATTGGATTGAACTCCCAGTTTATGAAGTGACTGATTTTTGCTTGAAATTAATTTGAAAATCTGATAAGGGTTGGACTTTCTTGTGTAAAATCCTGCTTATATTAGTGTAAAATATGAGTATGAAGAGTATATTTTTTAAAATTTGGATGTGTGTTATGTCTTTTTAAAGTTAAGGAATCGGAGCAATAGGTTGACTTTTCCCTCCTTGATGTATTATTGGTGCATCGTTTATTTTTTTGCACCCATTTGCAGAAGCTGTGAAGGTGACTATTGAATTTAAAAATCCTCTGCAAATCTCAATTCCCATATCTAGTGTTACACTTGTATGCAAGTATTCTGCCAGTACTGATGAAGTGATATCAAGTAAGCTATGAATGTCTGTTATATCTTCTACCATTTATTTATTTATTATTTTTTATATTTACTCATTAGTAATACTCTGTTATGGGTACTACAGATGAAAATGAGTCAAGTATGGAGAAAGATAATAAGGTCGGCCACTTTAGAAATATGAGCTCCGACAATTCCTCATTTATGGTGTCTGAGGTTGATTTCTTACTAGGAGGTGGTGAAACAACCATGGTGAGTTTGTTTTGTTTCAGACACAAATTATAGCATGGGAGATCTTCTCTTACTAAAATTATACAAATTGTGTTGCATTACGGGAAATCGAGAAATTTATTTTCCATCTTAATGTTGTGCATATCTCCAATTAAATTGAAGCTTAAGTAGAATGGCCCTAGACTTCTGCCGTGGAAGATGAAGATAAATGTTCCTTTTGGCAAGGTGAAAATGAAGCTCTCATGATGTATATCTTTTTTGTTCAGATTGTCTACCTTAAGAATTCAGCCGACTAAAATATTAATTAGAAAGAGAACAAATGGTGTTCTGTTTTTTTTTTTTTTTCCTTTTATTGTGAAATTTGAGTTTAAAAATTAGGTTGAATGGATTAGAAACAGGTAATCCTAGTTGTAGTGATTGTCTATTGGGATGTTAATTTGTGACTTTTAAAACCGATTATTTTTTAGAAATTGTGTCAGAAGTGAATAGAAAAGAAGTATTAGAATAGAAAACTCTTGAAAATGTGTGCGTGAACAACAACTGGCATACTATCATTATTTCTCTCTCCCTCCAAACCTTCAAAACGTATCTTAAGAAATTGCTCCAAGTTGGAAAGACACCCTTAACACTCCAAAATCATCAAACAGACTATTCTTTTAGAATGTAGCTGCCTGACAATGGACATAAGAGAATGTCATGATTTTTCCTATTTTTCCCTTGTTAGTCCAAAAATAACTAAGGTTCATACACTAAAAAATGAATGGGGTGCAATTTAGGGGTTTGGTATCGAGAGCATCTGCACTGTGTATCTAACTGCTGAGCTTGCAGTAGGGAGGGTAGAGAAAACGTGATTTGTTTATATGGGGTCAAAGGCTAGGGAGCGAGATTGGAGAGGCTAGTCTGGGACTTTTGGGAGAGACCTAACTGCCCAGGACATGTACTTTTCCCGTTGAATTTCCTTTTTCATCAGTCTTCAACATTCATGCATAATACATTGAAATTGCTATGAATTTCCATCTCCTTTTCTGCTATATGAAGCTATCTTTTTATACAATTATGTGTTCATTTATTATGTGTATGTTCTATTTTTAAGTTATCATTTTTGCAAAATTAGCATTGTGTAGTTCTTGTTTTCCAGATCCAACTATCAGCTACTCCCAGGGAAGAGGGCACTCTTGAAATTATTGGTGTCAGGTGGAAACTGTCTGGGACAATTGTGGGCTTTTACAACTTTGAGTTGGGTCTACCAAAGAAGAATATTTCAAAAAGAAGGAAAACAAAGCACCTTCCAAACGAGAAATTTAAATTTATGGTGATTAAGGTGCATGCTTTTATCCTTCAATTTCTCATTATTGTCTTCTTTCCACATGAATCTCGCAGTCTCTATGTTTGGACTAAGACAGTTTTTTCTTTTCCAAAATCCCAGAGCATACCGAAGCTTCAGGGTTCCATCCACCCTTTACCTGGAAAGGCACATGCTGGAGATTTACGGCAGCTTGTTTTGGAATTGAGGAATCCATCGGAGTTTCCTGTTAAGGTACCATGTTTGGAGTTAACTTGCTCTAAGAAAACTTCTTAATAATTTCAATCATAAACTTCCATGTGATTATCAAGATGCTTAATGAGTGTGATGTACTTTTAATGAGAATATTGTACAAATAAGTATGCTTAATGAGAATGAGCATAAATAATATAGAAGAATAAGTATGGTGCTTGAACAATTATAACAATTAAAAAAGGATGATTGAAGCCCTATTATTAAATACTTCTTTCCTCTCTTTCTTTTCTTGAAGTTCATTAACTTTCCTTTTCTCTTTTCAGACCTGTTTTCTCATTTCTTTCATTTTCCTTTCTTTTTAATACATGTTGGTCAACATGATTTCAATACCAAACAACACTGTCTCGGATAGGTTCAGGGGGAAAGTATATGTTAGAAGAATAAGAGGGACACAAAGTTATAACTGTCTGTGTGGTGGGTTTGTTGTGTCAGACTATTAAGTCTGTTTGGGGGTTGTTTTCTTTAGTTGTTGAGTTTTTGGCTAGACAAAGGGAAGGGAGAGACAGGTCCTCTCAAAAGACCTGCTGTTCTGTGTTTTACATTCTAGTGCAGACCAAACTGTCTGGTCTCTTTGAAAGATCATCAAAGAACCTGTCTTGGAGTTCTTTGTGCAAGATCAGTCTCCCTGATCGGTAGTCTGTTGTTTCTCTCTTGCAAAATTGAGTCTAGAGCTCTTTAGTATTTTTCAGCTGCTAATCAGTTAGTTCAACATTAAAAGGAAACAATAATCAATTAGCAACATAATCCTAATCACTTAGACTGACATATCTGAACTCAAAAACCGGTTGAATGGATCGAATCAATTTTCTGTCCAGCTTTAATTGATTATGAAGCTTATGGAACTAACCTCATCAATTGGCAACTTGGATCTGATCAATAAGGAAGCTCCTGCAGACCTCATTTTGTTCTTTTGTACGACATAATTGATTGGCATCCCCGTTGTCATTTTGAGATTTCTTGTTCTAAGGGATTCAACACTAAAGTTTTTTCTGATATTCATACTTTAATGATTTAAGAAATAACTATGTTTTTAGTTCCTAAATTATATCGTGATTTTGGTATTTGTTCCTATCTCAAACTTTAATCCTGTTAGGTCCCCATACTTAAGAAATGTATAAATATTCTCCTTTTTGGTGTGACAAACAGTGAAACGTGATGACCTTTTAAGACGTTGACAGGAGGGGAACATGTGGACTGCATCCAATATGATGTGTCTTTTGTCATGTCAAAAAACAGTTAACATTGTCGAGTGAAAATGACTGCATCTATGCATTTCTTAAGTATAGGAACCTAAGATGATCAAAGTTTGAGATAGGAACGAAAACTAAAATTGCATTATAGTTTAGGAATCAAAAACATAGTTAATTCATGATTTAAACTATCTTTTAAGATTGATTAGCCTCATTTTATCAACATACTCAAGATTTTTCAGAATGTTACAGAAAGAAATAAACCTCAATTTTTACTTTGTCCTTTCAGCATTGTTAGAACATCCATAAGAGAGGTTTCTGCAGGCCCAATATGGGATATGCATGCATGTTCCTTGAAAGCTATTGTTTTAAATGTTTTGGGTCCCCATTTTCAAAAGCTATGGTCTGTCATTATCATATTGGTGATGATGTTACAGTGGTGTGACATTTCATTTACACATTCTATCCTCTTGGCAGCAAGACAATGATGATTGAAGTTAGGTATTTTAAAATAGTGAGGGAGCAGAACTTGAAAAACACACAATAAGAAACCAAAATAATAATAAAAAGTACTATTTTCAAAGGACTATAAATATATTTAAGCCAATATTTATATAGCAATTACTTTTAAAATATGTGTATATATATAATATGCTAATGAGAGAAAAGTATTCAATAAAAGGAGTATTTATTATTTTGAGAAAACAAACTATTCAGTACCTGCTATTATATAAGGATATTGGATGCATTTTAGTAAGATGCTTTAAATGTTCTTTTACTAGTTTCCTTGTTAGCACGACCTTGTATTGGGTTGAACTTCAGATTTTCTTTCTTCCTCCTTTTTCTTGCATACAGTTTTTTTCTTTATACATTTTCTCATTTTTGGTTTTGGCAGAATCTGAAGATGAAGATAAGTCATCCTAGGTTCCTTATAATTGGGAAGCAGGAAAATATGATGTCGGAGTTTCCTGCGTGTTTAAGAAAGAAAACAGATTCAGTACAAAGTGTTATGCATGATAATCCTAATATCACTACTGACACAGTTTTTTTGTTTCCAGAGGTCAGTATTATCATGTCATTTTAATTTGGCTCCTGTTGACTTGTTGATGACATGATTTACACTTCATTTCAGGGTACATCAGTTCAAGGTGACACACCCTTCTTGTGGCCTCTTTGGTTTAGGGCTGCTGTTCCAGGTGATATATCTCTTTGCATGAGCATATATTATGAGATAGGAGATGTATCAAGTGTCATCAAGTATCGCACTCTTCGCTTGCATTACAATGTGCAGGTTAGTATAATGAACATTGAAGGAAACTTTTGGGCTTCATTGGTTTTATTTTCTTTATATGATAACTAATTTTTTTTTTTTTTTTCGTTTTTGGTGGCTAGAAAAAAGTTGTATGCTGCGTTATGAATTTAGAAAAAATGATTCAGTTGCATGCATGACATAGCTCTCGTTAATTCTCAAGTACCAAATTTTGGTGGTTGTAGGTGTTACCATCATTGGATGTCTCATTTCAAATCTGTCCTTTCCGATCAAGATTGGAAGAATTTCTTGTTCGATTGGATGTTGTTAATAAGACTAGCTCAGAAAGTTTCCAAGTTTGTCAGTTGTCATCAGTTGGTCATCAATGGGAAATCTCATTAGTTGAAGCTCCGGATAGTATTTTTCCTTTACAATCACTGATGGCTGGTCAAGCAATATCATGTTTCTTTACACTAAAGGTTTGTGCTATAGGTTTTGATATTTGTGATTCATCGTTTTAACATGATTTTTCTGTTATGAAATTGAGTTTCATTTGAGGGGTTCTATTAAATTGTGAAAAGATGGATAAGTAATTTGTGAATTAGTTTAATATAAATATTTTATCAATGATGTATACGTTAAAACATATAACTTATGGGGGTAATTCCAAAGCCATGACTTGAAACAAAATGTTGAACAATATGAAGCTTCTTAGTGGTTATTTTGTTATGCATATTCTGCTGCTTTTGAGACCTGAGGCTGTATTCGCTTCCCTGTATTTACTGTTAATGTTATAGTGGAAGGAATTGCGAGCGATTTGTGTATTCCTATCTGAGGATTTGCACGAGTGTGAGCGACGATTTGCAGGATGGGTGAGATATACTATCCTTGCTGTGGAGAGGAGATTTGCGAGTGAAGTGGTAGATGATGGATGTTTTTACAAAATTGCCCCATACAATTACGTATAATTTCACATTACAGGCTACTTTTTGGACTTGCCAGGAGATTCCTGTGTTTTGTTCTCTGCATGTCCATGGGTTTGTGAGAGGCAAGGAGAAGGGGTTTTGCGTGAGAGGGGAAGGTTTTTGTGGTAGGTTGGAATCGGTTCCATAACCAATTCCATGACTTGATGGAACCGATTCTAGGTTGGTTCACTATATTTGGGAATCATATCTCCTTTTGAAGTTAGTGTGTTCTACATTTAATATATATATAATAAATAGTAATGATATTAATAATTAGAAGAATATATAATAGTAATAATAATAATAATAATAATAATAATAATAACTATAAGGACAAAAAAATAATCTTACATTTTAACCTACTAAAACATTTTTTTTATTCTATCACATCCATCAAATCTTTCACAAAATTAAACTTCACCCTTAAATCCTCTCATTTTCATCTCCAAATCCCTTAAAAGAAACACAAGCTTTACCTTGAAATTCATTTACTTACTTTCCCTCAAATCCATCTTCACAAGTGAACACAAATGTTTCAGACCTATAACTATGTTGTTTCAGAAATACATTATTGTAGAATTGTTTTTCTTTTCTTTTTTTGTGTGATGGATAAGTGGTGGCAAAGAGAATACGAAATTGATCTTTAATGCAAAAATAGCCATTAAAAGAGTAGAATGATTGATAAGATGGAAAATTTTGATACAGATATTTAGGGATGGTCCGCATGGTAATATTTTAGAATCTGCATGTTCAAATGCCTAGTTATTTGACCTTGCCTGTTTTCACTTGATTTTATCTGAAAGAGTGTGCTTGCAAACTTAACTTTGGATGATCTTGATTTAACAAAATTGATTTTGTTTGAAGTTATGAAAACTTTTATTTCAAATGCAAGTTAGTATTCAAACTTAATATGAATTGTTCAACCTATAATAAAAGCTACATTTTTCACTTCGACTCAATCATGCTTTTATGTCCAAACTTAATTTTAACTTCATGCAAACCGAAATTTTTTATAAACCCCTGTTTATATTTTCCCAACTCATGTGTGGGTAGTTCTAATTCTCCAGATTATGTTAGCAGTATAATTCTATCATGTATCCTCTGTTTATATGCTTGTACAAAATGTTGTTACTAGTTGAAATCTGTTGTATGCTCGTGTATGTGTGATTATTAAGGTTGCTGAATTATGTTATCCCTTGCCCTCAGAAATCAAGGAGGCTTTTGACATTTGGGGATGACGTGTCTACATCCCCTGTCAAAAGTGATGCAATATTGGTACCCCAAAGCATAAAGGATATAGTTTATGACGTAAACAGTGCACCTTTGGTCAATTTCCACCATTACGAAAGATTGCAGCAGGAAGTTTCATACAAGGTAGATGTTTTTTTTTTTGTTTTCACGATAAGTCCAACCAAAATGTATCGTTTTTGTAATTTGAATTCCTTATCTTTTTGGTTATGCTTGATTGTGCTGGTGAAAGTCGGAGGGTAGAAAGCAAATTGTGGTATTAAAATAATTCTTAACCAAGACTTAAAATGTAATTTATTATATTTTTCTTTTGTACTCTAACTAAGCCAGAGTAAAGTGATATTCTCTGCATATTTTCAGCTGCTCAAGCTCATACACTTTTTCTATTACCATATTCTTTTAAATAACTTGCATATTTAAAGTGATTTTCCTTGCCCATAAATTTACATTGGGTTATATTTATCTTCTTCCATTCTCAGCCCGTGGTTGCTTCAATGGTACTGGCATATCTGATATGCACAAGGATGGGGTCGTGCTACTGCACTAATAGTTTCTTTGCTTTCTTACCCTTTTTTGTTTTAATTATTTTTCATAGTTCATACATGTTTTTGTCATAGTGAGGCCTCAACTTTCAAGTAGGACAAAACGAGTATCAATTTCAATAGCTAAGAGAATATTTTTATCTATTTTTCATATTTTACTACATTTAACTTTTTTTTTGTTGGTTAACTAACTAGAAAGATATATATTTCAATTTCAATATCAGTACAAATATAAGATTTTTTTTTGTCACTTCGACTGCAACAAGCTTAGGTTCTAGGTTTTAGGAATTTGAAAGTTTAAAGGACAAATTTGTTTGCCAGTGCCATAGGAAATTTACTATTGACTGTTACAAAAGTCTTGACACTATTTATTGTTTTTATCTGCTTTTACTGATACGAGCTTCATCTGTTTGTATGCTCAGGGTGACTTAAATACTGTGGATTTTGTGTTAATCTATCGGCCATTTAGGAGTAGCGACGATCCTGGTTTCTCCACTTCGTCTGTAATGTCCCATCACGCGTGCCACTTCAGGTATGTTTCTAATTTTGACTTCATAATAAATTTTAAATATCCATGTGTGTTATTTACTAGTCCTTTGGTGGCATTATCTTAATACATTTCTGTCTTCTGTTAGTACTGCTAGCACGGGTCCCATTTCATGGCTAGTGGATGGACCTCAAACCATGCATCATGACTTCTCTGCATCATTCTGTGAAATAAATATGAAGATGCATATTCACAATTCATCTGGTGCCACTACTTTTGTACGCATTGACACCTTAGATTCAGATGGTAATAGTGAACAGATAAACAGTGTAAATGTGGTTCAATCTGCAACTACCGATAACCAAGCAGGATGGCACGATATCGCCCCAGTGAATGAACTCAAAGTCGCCTCAAATGCTCTTGAAACCCAACCAGGAAAAGCACTATCATTGGAAAGTGCCTCCTCATATATTTGGTCTGGATCAAGTTCAACCCATCTCCACATTGAGGCTATGTCCTCGGTAGAAATTCCTCTTCAGATCTGTGTATTCTCTCCTGGGACGTATGACCTGTCAAATTACGTTTTGAATTGGAAACTTCCATCCAATGGACAGGGAGATAGTGATGAAAAGAGGCAGCAATCAGGCCAGTGCCAGGGGTATAAATACTATCTTACCGTGCTCCAGTCCACTTGAGAAGTTTGTAAATGTTTTTGCTGTTTGTTTATCTCATGCTAGAATCTAGATGAGTTGTAGCCGGGGCTGTACATATATTATACACATTTCCATGTATTGTTAAAATGTCTTTAGGCATAGAGCAGTGTAAAAGTTCGGTGGATAAAGTGGTGAAATCAACTTTTTTATCCGAACAAATAAGGACGATGGCAACCTACAATTCATCGAACAGGTTGGTTGGCTGGCGTATTTGGACTGGCCAAGTTTGAGAAAAAAAGAAAGCGTTTTTACGAAGCCTTAACAATTTTTTGCATGCCCCGCGGTTAAGTAGGGATGGATAGAATTGCAGAGTGGACGTGCACAGGTAATTAAATCAGAGTTTTTCGTCCTTACCCCTGTAGGGGGTAACGCGTCACCAGCGCAAGAATTGGTTACACTTGCATTGCACGCACCAAATGTTTTCAGCGTACTTCAACGAGGATAAGGGCGATTCTTCTTTCTCATTTTTCTACATATCATCCAAGCAGCTCAGATTGCTTAGTTTTTGAGTCTTGCCTTTACTAAACTGTAACAAAATTATTCCAATATTATAGGATATGGCATTTTATTGTTATAATGGCATTATTTCTTTTATTCAGTGTTAACACAAGTTTCCTAGCGTATTGACGAGGTTAATTGCATTACTCATGAATTTGAGTGAGAACTAGGTTTCCCTTGTTGGAATTGAAAAATAAAAAGCCAACCATCATATCATTTTGCGAAAGATAGTCTCTACTTTATCATCGTCATCATTTAAAGTAGAATAAATCTCCCGCTTCTATAATGCATTACTTTTTTTTATTCAACGTAATTGAGTGTTTTAGCATCATATTTTTTAATTTACCGAATCTTTTAATGAATAATGGCATGTTAACGTAATACCAAAATATTAGACATGACATCGTTTCTTAACAACTTTTCACAAAGAGGTTTTGATGTTTTAATTATAATTCTTTTTCTTTAACCCTTCGACATTGTTATATATTTAATGAATTGGTATAATGTGAGAAAATTTTTAAAAAAAAATACCATAATAAAACTTGTAAAGACGTTGCGCGATAAAGCTTACAAAATTTATATAGTTGAATAGTAAAGGAATGAGTTAGATGATTTTCTTTTCTTTTTTTTTTTTTTGATAAAATGCATTTCTATAATATTGAATTATTATAATTTTGATTTAAATAAGTGAATGTTTCATATATTTCTTACATAATTCACATCATAGACGATCCCTTGATTTGAAAAAAAAAAACAGAAGGATGATAAAACAAAAATGATGGACTTTTCATGGCACATAAAAGAATGGGAAGAATAGATAAAAAGTATGAGAAAGCTGACTTGATTTATAAGCAGTGCAGGAGTTACAGTAAACTCTCTGATATTGGAGTTCAATTTTTTTTTAATTAAAAATAGTAATACGTTATGTGTGATATGTGATGGGTGGTTTATTATAGCAAAAAATTCAAATATTGATAAATGTATAGGGAGGATATTAATAATTTATTATTTGACATTTCTTTTCGTATGTTACTTGTTGGTAAGAAGAGATGACATGAAAGACTAAACAATCAGAATGAATTCAATTTATTTATATTTGACAAATATCAGCAATACTCTGATATTTTATATTTTTAACGTGTATTTTTATCATTAGATAGCATTTTTGCAAAATTCACAATAAAAATAGGAAATAAGACTCACTTCGTTGCGATTCACTTAAATCAGTCACAAATGTACATATAAAAGAAAAAATGTGCTTTTTTAGTAGAACAATTAATTTTGTTGTTGTTTTAGTTTAGCTTTTATTGCTGTTCATTAATGGCATGACGGGTAATCTTTAATGCAATATTTTTTATGCATGGAAGGTGATCTTCTACCCTATGCTCAGTGAGGTGAAATGCCGAAAGAAAAGTTCTGCAGTGCTTTTTTTCCAATCGAAAGAAGTGAAACCATAGTTTCATAATTTGACCATTTTCTTTTTTTTTTTTCTTTTTTCATGTTGTTAGAAGGTAACTCATGATCTATTGTAAAAGTTCTATTCTAAATGAATAATGAAAATCAAATAAAATAATATTATAATAAAAAAAATATTATTTTTATCTCTTTTATTATAAACTACCTCTATTTTTATTTTCTTCTTTTATATATATATATATATATATATATATATATATATTTTTTTTTTTTCAATTATTCATTTTCTATTTGTATTTCAACAAAATATTAATACATGTTTACCATATGACATCTAAAAAATATTTATTAATTATTTTCACTTTCAACTCCGCCATCTACTCAAATCATGTGTATGCTTATTCATATCATGTAAAAAAATCCATTAATTTGATACATCACACTTGATTTTTAAGGTTCTTTGTATTAGATAAAATAGAGGAAAAAGATTTAAGAAAAAAAATAACAGAATAATAGATAACAATTAAGTAAAAATGTGTGATTTGGATGAATAAAAATTATAAAAGAAATAAGTGAAAAATACTGGTTCACATGCTTAATAAATAAAAAAGGAAGTAAAAAGAAATAAATAATATAAGTAATATTAATATTATTGTCATAACAATAAAAAAATTATTTATTATTTTTACTCTATTATTTTGCTTGTAAATAAATAAAATTTGCCCATAATTTCAAATTTTCCCGTATAAATAAATAAAATAATGTAAATGATGACAAACTATTATTTTTAAAATTCGTAGTCTTAATAAGTTAACAAAATAAATAAATAAATGGGAAGATAAAACAAGTTTAATCATATAAATTTGAACAAAAACACATTACAATTTAAAAATAATAATAGGTGAATTTGGATTTACATTAATATCTTTTCTCTCAAAGTAACTTTTGAATTTAAAAGTTATCACAATATTTATCTAAAATATGAAATTGAATTTTTCAGATATTTTCATAATGTATTATTGTAATATGCTTTACACTTGCCGTCAAACCTTTTCAAAATAAATCAGATTATATCTGTTATTATTTCAAAAGGATAAAACAAATAAAAACAGAAATATCTGATATCTATTTGATCTATTTTAATTATCTATATCCTTTCTTTTTATTAATTATCGTAAACTCTTTCTTTCTCAATTTTCTTTTCATCATAACACTTTCAGAACTTCGTTTAAAGTGAAATCACGAAAACCAGAACTCGCTTACGTGAAACAATAATGCAAGACTTGTTGTCCACCACCTCCTCCCGTAGCAACCGGTTTCCGCCATCGTCGGCTCACAGTGTCATCGAGATGGCAGGCTGCGACGACGACGATGGACCAACGAGCCTGGCCACGTACTTCGGCAACGTCGAAGCAATAACGGAAGAGCTGAACAAGGTGGAGCGGTTGAAGCAGAATCTGAAGAGGTCTCACGAACAAGGCAAGACCCTTCACAATGGTAAAGCCGTGAAGGACCATCGCTTCGCCATGGAAGCTGACGTGGCACTCGCTCTGGAGACCGCGAAGCTCATCATGTTCAAGTTGGAGACGCTTGAACGCGCCAACGCAGACCACCGGAGCCTCCCCGGTTGTGGACCCGGTTCGTCCTCCGACCGGTCCCGAACATCCGTGGTGTTCTCCCTGAGGAAGAAGCTGAAGGACTCCTTGGACGGCTTCAATGAACTCCGTCACCAGATAAATGTAGAACACCGTGAGACCGTCCAGCGCCAATACTTCACGGTCACGGGCAAAAATCCCGACGACGAAACCCTGGACCTCTTGATCTCTTCCGGTGAGAGTGAGAATTTAGTAGAAAGAGCGATTGAGGAGGGTAGAGGAAGAATTGAGGAGACTATTAAGGAAATAAAAGAGAGGCATAGTGGGATGAAAGAGTTAGAGAGGAATCTGAAGGAGTTGCACCAGGTGTTCCTTGACATGGGAGTGCTTGTTCAATCTCAAGGTGAGCAATTGGATGACATAGAAAGGCAGGTGGCAAGAACAAACTCCTTCGTCAGGAATGGGACTCAGAATCTGGAAACTGCAAGGAAGGAGCAAAAAAAACACCATAAATGGGGCTACTGTGCTATTATCCTTCTTCTTGCAATTGTGTTGTTCGTCGTGCTCTACTTTGTCAGACCATGGCGAAAGTAATACAACCTACAACAACTTAACCTAATTACCATTCAACATTTTATGTTTTGGGATCAATATCAACTTACAAGGTAGGCTGATTGATTTCTACAAGTTCACCAAAGTTAATTACATCTGCTGCGATCAGGGAGACCAAAAATGTTGTTTATTCTGTAACTTCACTTCAGTAGATTTAGGAACTTTATTTTTCCAGTCATAATTTTTTTTTCTTTTAAGATATAGTTTAGTGGTAGTTTGACCTAGTCAATGTATATATATATTTTTTAAAACATTAAATTTAATATATATTATTTTTTTCTTACTGTTATATTAGTTTTCTTGATATTTTATAAGAAAAATAATAATAAGATGAGACACATTTATATTTATTTTACACATATTAAAAAGATTGGTGTGTAAATATATTATTATTTTAAAATTCAATTTTAAATTGAATCATTTTTTTAATTATAAGATTTTCTATTATTTTAAAAGGTTAAATTAATTAAATTTTATAAATTATTTTTGTTTTTAGTTTGGTTTTATTTTAAATTCAAATAAGATCTTATTTTATTTTAAATAACAAATCTTTTTAGATGTAAGGTATTAATGTTGTAGTTATACTATTATTTTAGAAGTAAAAACAAATTGAATAATTTGTACTTTCATGTTAATTTAGTTTATAAAAATATACATCCTCCATTATTTAATGACTCAAGATCACATTTTTACCTGACCTGGGATGATATCATAATTCCATCACTACAAACACCATTTTAGGCATATTTTTATCTTTAAACAGGAAAAATGTTAAAAAAAAATTTAATAACAATAATAATAAAATAAAACAGAAAAATTAAAAGGCGAATGAACCAAAAAACTATTAATCCATAACTTTCATCGTAAGAATTCCTAGGTTGGTAATTATGAGTTAAAATTTTATCGTAAATGGCAAATTAATCAAATTATAAGTTATTTGAGTTTTAATTCCAATTCCTTTTTAATGAAGCAAAAAAAAAAAAAAAAAAACTACCGAAATTTCCATGATGTGAATATATACCTGCTACTTTTATGTCCCAGGGATAGAAATTGGCACGTGGGATTAGTTTAATTATGATATAAGCTACCAATTAATCACTCTATTATGTTTATTCGTACTCCTCGTTTCCTTATTTATTTATTTAATTTTTCAATTTCATTCTTGAGATTAAAAAATAGAAATAAAAAATGTCTCATATAAAAAATTAAAACTCTTCGTACTTTGTTTTATTTTTAAATTTTTCTTATTTCGTTTTCCTAAATAAAAGTTAAAACCATCGAACTTTACTTTCCTTTTTCATATACTCAAAAAATGATAAAAATAGGTTTTGTTTTTATTATAAAATGAAAGTACGTGGATGAATAATTTGACTGATAAAAGTTTTTTTAATAGCTTGTATATAAAATGATCATTATGTTTAACGAATACATTGAAGAAAATATTTAGAAGAGCATTAATAATAACATTAAAATTAAACTGACGATAAAAATTTTCCACGTTTAAGTAAAATAAAAAGTTAAGAATTAGACAATACTAGAAATTTTCATATTTGGTGAGAATATTTTTTATAAAACATTTTCAGAACTTTACAAAATTTACCAGAAATCTACATACATTTACTTTTAAGGATTTTTATACAAATTCTAAAAAAAAAAAATCTTACAAAATAAACAAAAATAGCGAGAAAGTACAAGATGGAAGAGAGAATATAATTATTTTTAACTTTATATGAAAAATTCATCTAATTTTAGTAGTCGCTCTCAATGATGTAGCGTGTAGATAAGAAAACATTTAAATCATTTCCAGTTTAATTTTTAAAAGAGTTAAATGATTTTCCACCATTAAAAAATCTATACTCTCAATCTGTAAATAATAAAAACTTTTATTCTTTTAATATAATCAATGTAAAATTCAACAATTTTATTATAGTAATATTTGATAGAATGATGATATTAAATTATTTTATATTGTCAATACATAACCTATTTTTTTAAAATGTATTAATTAAATATAATATTATTTATCACAATGAAAGTATAAAAAATTATTTTTGTTTTTACGTAAATTAAAATAAATATATGTTACTTGTTTTTAATTTTACATTTGATGTATGAAAAATTTAAATGATTTCAAACTTTTTTAAGATTAAAAAATAAGGTAAATTTGGTAAATACAGTAAAATCAAAAGCAGTGTGGGCACACATATAATGAAATGGAATATCCCCACCAGCTAAGAAAATAACACATAGTTTTGCTATACCACCATTTTTAAAGTTAATTTAAAGATCTAAAAGTTATAATAATATATAATAATAATGTATTTATCATATACATTAGAAATGTATAAGTGTAATAAATGTCTTTTATTAATAAACCTGGTTTATTCTCTAGCTACTAAAAATCAATATCATAGGGCTGATGCTAATATTTATATGTATAATCTATTATATATCATGACTTTGTTTGGTGTAATATATATATTGTGTTGTACAAGTCTATTCATTAAAATTTTCTTATGCTATAATGGTTAAATTAATCAATCTTTAATGGTTATCCAAACCCTTAGGACAAATTAAAGAGGTATTTAAAGTTGGAACATTCCTGATATGATGCAGTGGTAACTTTTCTGTAGTCAGAGTCATTTTATACGTAAAGCTCAAACTTAAAATCCAAAGATTAACATGTACACTTGGACCAATCACACGTATTATATACTTGATATAATCCTATGTAATAATTTTGTAATCATGAACTTAATAAATTTTTGTGATTTAGGTATAATTAATTTCGATTTTTTAAATATAAAAATATTTAATTTTTTAATAATTTTTGTTAAAACATTTAACATTTTTTCTCCAATTGTAAAATTAAACATTTTGAATACAAAACAAGTCAAGTTCTTTATGTAAATATAAAATTTTAGAGATATCATTATAATTCAAAGAGTAAATAATAAATATACTGAACAAAATAAGTATTAACATATCTTATTCTTATTTTTAGTCTAAAAAAAAGAAATATAATCTTACTATAACCACTTTAATTATTAGTTTTACTTTGTTTAAATTCTGTTAATATAATTAAATATGTATTTTATCTTATTAATTATTACATGTTTTTTAATGTTAGTATTAGAGATTTTATATTTAAAAAATTAAAGATAAAAAATTTCTTTTATAATTATCTTTAAAGTTAACTATTATTAATATTAATTTGTTTTAATATGTAGATGAAAATTATTAAACACCAAACCCATATTAATTATCTGAGTAAAATTTAAATAATATTAACGAAAATAAAACTTGAAGACATCAAATATCTATCACTAACTACTGTAAGAACTGCTTGGCCTTTATTGTCAATCGTATAAAAAAAATATTTAAGTATAATATCAAACCATCTTTTGTTTTTATTTTTATATTTTATTCTGTATTAGCTACTTATGAAAGCACGTTTAACCTGTATAGTGTGGACAAATAGGGAAATGACACGTTTCATATTTGTAACGAGATCTCAATTTACACATAGATACGATTAAGGTTTAGATTTAATCTAATTTTCATCTTAATCCAATTAAGTTTATCTCAGTTTAACTTTTATTTAACAATCCAACCTGAGTTTGCCTAGACTGCATTAAGGTTGTATTATTAACATTAATATCTCTTAAAAATACATTAAAAAGAATATTTTCAATATATTTATTACTTAAGATGTACATAAAAAGTAGTTTTAAAAATATTGGAATTTAAAATAATTATAATTAATCTGGTTTAAAAAAGATTCCGTTAAAGCATTAACATTTAATTATATGTACTTAAAAATAAATAAAACTGTTATTTTTTAATATAATCATTATTATGAAAATATAACCTTATATATAAAGCATATAATTCTACAAAATGTTTTGATGTACGATAAATATTATTGAGACCAACGACCTTTATTGCTACCATAGTATTATGCATTTTCATCTTCTTTGTTATCTGTATTTTCTTTTTTCATATATTTTGTCATTATTTAGTAAGAAAAACTACTACTTTAAAAATTATTTCCACGAGCAACATTTTAATTATAATCTTTAACTATAAAAATCATAAATTATATACACTGACTTTTGAAAATAAAGTCAAATCAATAAAGTAAATCTCAAGATATTTATTTGTTCTAATTGATAATAAAAATAATGATTATAAAAACAATTATACGATATAAAATTTGAATAACAAATTAACTTAAAAATCTAAACGAAATAACATTGAAGAAAAATCAGGACTAATTAACTTCAAAATTTTAACTAGAAAATGAGTTTTTCAATGTTACCAAAATATAAACTTAAGAATATAAGTGCCCAGAGAATAAATGAAAATAATTTGTTTTGCCTATTTTCATTAAATAAAGGTTCTCTGTTTATAAATATGAATAATATATATATATATATATATATATATATATATATATATATATATATATATATATATCTAAGTATTTTTAAATGAAAGACATAAAAATAGTTTTAAAAAACAAATTTAGAATAGTTGGGATAAATTTTATTAAAAATTATAAAAATTTGAGAGTCGTATACTCTTAATTTGAAATTGCTACTATAATATATAACATCACGTTAATTATACGATGTAAAGAACATTATCTTAAAAGAGATGATTAACACTAAAAAAATATCTAAACAAGTTTATGTTTAGATAAGCCTTGTACCGATGAAACGAAGGACCAAGTATTCATAGGAAGCTTCATGTTCAGCAGGTACACGCCGTAGAACACCACACTTCAACCCTAGTTTCAGACAAACTAGCTACTATATACAGTTAATACATTACTAGTTAATGACTTTAAGTAGTAAACCAAAACTCTTTCTCTCAACTATCTTCCGTCTATTTCTGGGGTGCTTCCTCTCATCTTCTACTGTTTATTTTTTCCTTAGTTATGCTTCAACTGTATAATAATTTTCCAAGAATATTCATTTGACCAGATAATTATCATCTTTTTTCTGTTTCTCTCCCTCTCCAAGTACAAGGGATATCCACCACCATATTAGCCACCCTATATAACACAACACATTAACCCTTTTATTTCCTATCCTTTTCCTTCTTTTGTTGCCCTTTTACTATTTATTCCTTCTCTTATCATACACAGAATCTACTAGAACAGAAAAAAAGACCTTTCTTCTTACTTCTTATGGTATTTTTCATAAAAGACAATTATGCTTGAGTTAATAAGATCGATTTTCTTATTCCCTACCACATCTGTTATTGTGTTATCTTAAGGCACGAAGGAGAGAATCAATAGAATGAACGACTTGTTATCGAGTTTGTTCTCAAAGGGAAAGCAGCAGCAGCAACAACAAGAAGGGCAGCACGTGATTGAAATAACACAAGGTGGCATGGGCTTGGACAAGTTCTTCAAAGAAGTGGAATCGGTGAAGGAAGAACTGAAGGAGCTAGAGCGTCTCCACCTAAGTCTCCGTGCCTCAAACCAAAACGGAAAAGCGCTTCACAGCCCCAAGGGTGTTAGGGAGCTTCGGTCTCGCATGGACCTGGACGTCGCTCTTGCTCTCACCAAAGCCAAGCTTGTGAAGACTCGCTTGGAGGCTCTCCACCGCGCCAACCAAGCCACCCTCTCCTTGCCCGACTGCGGACCCGGTTCGTACTCCCACCGGACCCGAACCGCACTGGTCGGAGCCTTGACCAAGAATCTGAAACAGTCCATGGAGAGTTTTAATAAGCTGAGGGACCAGATATCGTACGAGTACAGAGACACCGTGCAACGTAGATACTACGCCGTCACTGGAGAGAACCCTGATCCTGACACCATTGATCTCCTCATCTCTACGGGTAACAAATAATCACATTTTCTCTTCTGAGATAATTCAATGCAGTTTTTTCTAGGTACTTTTAATATTATATATTCTTAATTACAATTTAAGCTTTATTTGAAGAATATGTGCACTACAAATTAGCATAGAATAGCAAGGTGAAATTGAATTCAGATTGAGGAACAATAACACAAGGTACATATACAAAGTTTTGCTCTTTTAGTAAATTAATCTGTTAAAATACTGTTTCCCTTTTAAATAAGAGTTAAGTTCATTCAATCTAACTCCTATCATTTTATATATTCCATAAAAAGTTATATATTAATGGTGTGATTATCATGTAAACTAAGTTCTTTTTCTTTAGTATGATTATCTTGCTGAGTTTTTGGCCTTTCAGTGAGCCATTTCAGTTTCGAAGTATATTATTTTACCGGAAAAATAGGGACAAATTGAGACAACAGCTATTTTCTGTCATTAAATTTATATGTCTCGGCGTGCATATCAAATAGCCTTTTTCTGATATTAGGAATATATTTTCTGTCATTAAATTTATATGAATAGTCCACATGTAATTGCTTGCGGCAAAAATTTAGCCAGATAGCGAGCATTAAATTAATTGCATGCACAAAGTTAATTAGGTTAAACATAATTTTGTGTTCTTGTTTTCTTTTTCTTAATTTGTGACCGTTTTTACTACTGTTGTGTGAGAAGTGCACTGTGTAAAATTGATTGCACCATGAGACATGTATGTGATGACATTGCGATGGAGCAGGTGAGAGTGAAAGTTTCTTACAGAAAGCCATCCAACAGCAAGGGCGAGCCAGCATCATGGACACCATCCAAGAGATTCAGGAGAGGCACGGCACGGTAAAAGAGATAGAGAGAAGTCTACACGAGCTGCACCAAGTGTTCTTGGACATGGCAGTGTTGGTCCAACATCAGGGTGAACACTTGGATGACATAGAGAGCCACATGGCGCTTGCCAATTCCTCCGTCAGCAAAGGTGTGCATCATTTGCAGGTTGTGAAGAATCATCAGAAGAACACCCGTAACTTGACCTGCTTTGCCATACTCCTCTTCATTATCGTTTTGGTCATAGTTCTCCCCATTGTTTTCAGAAGTTGATCAGATTTTCATGTCAAACTGTGTGATCATTGGTAGTGGTGGCAAGGTGAAGAGAAGTCAAAGCTCATTTGACCTTCTTCCCATGTGAAAATGGCTTTCATTCTGTGATCGTATATATGTATTTTGGTAACGTTTTGTATGCTTTTTTTCCTTGCCGCTGTTTAACGACTGTTTGAGGAATTTTCCGACAATGGAACTTTTACTTGCATATGAAGGCTGAAGCTAAGCACTTTTATCTCTTCATGGCGTCTTTGAAAGAAGAGCAAAGAGAAGAGAATGGAAGAAAGGGTTACGGTGGGGTGATGTTGTTCATGTTAACAAGTGTGTGTGTATATATATATATATATATATATATATATATATATATATATATATATATGTATATGGTTTAATACATCATTTGTTCAGTATTTTTATGGGTTTGGTTCAAAATGATCGTACTTTTTAAAAAAGTTCAGTAAGGTCCCATATTTCGTTAAAAAATGTTTATTCTGGTCATTTTCGCTGATGTCGTTAAAAACTTAACGGTGCTAATGCCACTGTGGCCAAACGTGAATGAGCTAAAAAGTTTTATAAATACGTGTCATTACACTTTGTAAATATTTAAAAAAATTAAAATGACGTAAGGTCATCATTTCCCTCTAGCTTTTCTTTCTTTTTATTTTCCTCACCACTTACGCCAAACCTGTGTCGTTTTCTCTTTCTCTCTCACAGCCTTTCATTGACATGAATGCAGAGCTGTATATTGTAGTAGCAACATCTGGAAAACTTGACAGTGAAAAAGAGTTACACCATCTGTTATAATACAACCCAAAGTCAAGTCTTGAACCCCTCCTTTTTCTCTGTCATCAAAAGAACAACCACAACCAGAATAAGAAGAAGAACAAGTTATCTTAAATTAAGTTTTAATAAGAATTTCATAATTTCCTTTTTTTTATGAACCAGACATGGGAATAATCTGATGGGGATAGAATATTGGTTCGATACAAAAACCTTAGCACTTAGCAGTCGTCGGTGGTCCTATAAATAGAGGTGTAGAAGATAGTGGCTTTCACGGTAACGAGAGAGAATCGGAGGTTGGAAACCCTAATTACATCATGGTCAATTGATGAAAATACCTAAATTTAACCCAAAATCAAATTAAACCCTAACCCCCAAATTCCTGACAGATCAAATTTCCCAAGCAGACTACAGTCTTTTGTTAGACTCCTCTCACCTTCGAAAACCTGAATGGAGACAATGGTCTGTTGGTCTTGGTAGGTGGTAAACACCTGAGATTTCTTTGTTGGGATAACATTGTTTTTGGGAATCAACTTTGTCATCACTCTACCAACAGTTTCAATTCCAAGGGTGAGGGGAGCCACATCCAAGAGAAGGATATCTTTGGTTTCTTCACCCCTTCTATGCTCAAAATGCTTCCTTGCATTACAGCACCATAGGCAACTACTTCAACCCAAAAATGGCGTAAGGTATTTTACTTTAACCTATTTTTTGTCATTTTATTTTTTCTTAAATATTTACACATTAAAATGACTTCACAACGCCACGTAAGCATCACAGTAAACAGGTAATTGATGTTTCGTCACGCTAGCATCTGATTGTTAAGCTTTTAATGGTGTCAGCGAAAAGGACCAAAATGAATATTTTTTAACGAAATATAAGATCTTACTTAACTTTTTTAAAAGGTAGAATCATTTTAAACCAAACCCATAAAAGTAGGGACCATATTTAACCTATATATATATATATATATTAAAACTTCATAAATGTTGTTTTTCAATTGGTTATGTATCATTTTGTTTTCCTGAACTTCATTTAATTCTTTTTGTCTGGTTTTAGCAGAAAACGAGATATGTAACGTGTAACGGGAGAGACTGATAGGCCTTTCTCGATAACGTATCCAATGTTTTCCAAAATAATTATATAATTTTTATTTATTTTCATATGTTGTTGAATAATCAATTTTAATTTTTCAATATATATATATATATATATATATATAAAAGAAATCAAGTTAAAAATTAAATAAAGTTAAGTAAAGTTACGTGAATATTTAAAAAAAAATCATTAAATCCGTTTCTTAGGATATGTAAAATTTGGAATGCTATAATAAATTAGTTTGCATGGATAACTTGTTTAACGGAAATTAAAATTTATGAAAGTAATGTAATTATTTATAAAAGTTAAAATTTTACTCAAAAAAATAAGAATTTAATTTTGGTTAAATATATGTTTTAGACCTCATATTTGTTCCCTATTCTTAATTAGGTCTTCATATTTTTTGTTCCCAATTGCATTCTCATATTTGTAAATTTGAGGCAATTAAGCTATCTTCGTGGCCGGTTAAGGGAGAGGGCTTAATTGCCTCAAATTTACAAATATGAGGATGCAATTGGGAATAAAAAAAAACATGAGTACTTAATTGAGAATGGGGAACCAATATGAGGACTAAAACATATATTTAACCTTTAATTTTTATTTTTCATATTTATGTATATTCTTTTCATTTTTTTCTCATTGATTTAATCCTAATTAATCATTGGTTCAACCTCAATTGCGACAATTTTACTTATTCTTGGTCGTGTCTTCAGTTATCAACACATGATAGAGTTGTGTTATTTTTCTATTAGCGTTAGTCATGATTTTATTAGTCAACTACAATTAATGTTTTTTTACTAATATTAAACACACTTTTTTTATTAATATACACTAATTTAATGTTTTATTAACGTTAATAGAAGTTCTTATTTGATCAACATTAACCACATTTGTTTTAGTCAAGATCAATAAGGACTCTTTGCTTTTTCTCTATGTTTAAAGAGAAAATTTAGTCATCTCTTACTATAAATTTTAAATGAAATACTTACTCTTACATTTTACTTTTTATTTTTATTCCAACTAAAATCAAATCTAATTACGTTCTATTTTAATTAATGAAATTTTGTTTGTGTATCATATAAATCGATCCGTCAATATAATCCAGTCAGTCAATCATTTAGAACGTCAATTCTTGTAAATAGAGAGTAAAATGAAGAAGTAAGTTATTATATATATTAAACATTTGAAAATTAATTGAAAATTAACTTAAACGTCAAAGTATTTTGATAGGTATTCACCTCTTCAGATTTGTACCTTAAGAGAAAAAATATGATAAGATATTGTTAAAAGTAAATAAAACAACTTAAATAAATTAGGACATAAAGCAAAACAGCTTGATGAAAAGAAAATAAAGAAAAACAAAAAAACAAAAAAGTACAAGACAAGTAAAAAGAATAAATGATTTCAAGTTCTTATATTTTAAAAGAAATTATAATTCTAATTTAAAAAATATTTTCATAAATTTATAAAATTTTAATATTTTTAAAACTTTGTTTAAATAATATATTTTGTTATAAAGATATTTTAAAAGTGAAAAATATTAGTTACTCAATAAACTTATTTTATTTACTCTTCCTTAATTAATCTTAAGCAGAAGAGTCTCATATCTCATATATGGTTATTAAGAAATGCTACTAGTTGTTATTTTAAGGACAAACATAAACACTTCAGGAATGCTTAACTTGTTAATGAGTCTTATTAAATTACTTTACATGATAAACAAAGTTTGTATAATAATAAAAAAAAATGTATTTATGATAAAAAAAAAGAAGTAAATATGCATTGAAGAACGCATTTACATTTAACATTACAAAAGAAAAATATTGGATTATGGGATAAAAAGAGTTGAAGTTAGTAAATAAGTCTTACTAGATTAACTGAATAAGAATGGAAAAATTGTTCAAAATCCATCCACTAATATATATTTACTTTCTACTAAAAAAATTAATTGAAAAAATGGGTGATGTTTATGAATAAAATATATTTTAAAATTCTAATAAAGCTATTCTCCTTCCTATTTACTAACGAACTATTCTCCACTTGCTCCTCACTGTTGAGCGAGGCAAGCCAACCAACCATGGCAGGCATTCGAATGATAGGTAAGTAACACGCTTCCTCACTTTTCGATTCAGATTCTAGCTTAAGTGAACTAACCATATTTGTTTTCTCTCCAACGAACACAAATGCAGATATAGCCGTCAATTTCACCGGTGAGGCATTTCATCAAACATTTTTTGTTCGTCATTCGCCTAGTCTCTATCTAATTCCAAAAACTGCAGATGGCATGTTCAAGGGAATCTACCACGGCAAGCAATGTCACGTCTCCGATATTGCAACCGTTTTGAACAGGGCTTGGGCTGCTGGCGTCACCCGAATTATTGTAATGTTTTCTTAACCAACCTTTCATGTCTGTAATGTCAAGTTTTATTACGAATGTTAGTTTTGCTTTAATCATTAATTGAGCAAATTAAGAGAAATTCAGAGTTATGAAATTGAAAGTTTAAGAAGATATTATATGTTTGAATTGGGACAACGAGAGATGCTTCGGGTATTTAAATTTAAAGCTGTTTATTGGACAAAGGATTTTTCGACACCAGTTTGATAACATACATTATGAACTGTGTTTTATGTTTGAATAGTTTCTGGTCATTAGGACTTGCTTTTTCTGTTGCAGGTAACTGGTGGGTCCCTTGAAGAATCAAGGGAAGCGCTTGCAATTGCAGAAACAGATGGTTTGTCTTATTAATATTGCTTTCTCTTGATGACTTTCAAGTGAAGAATCTGGATTTTTACTAATTTGATGATTTATTGATCAATTATAGGAAGACTTTTCTGCACCGTTGGTGTGCATCCAACACGATGCAAGGTTGTTTTTCTCCTTTAGGAACTCTTCTATGGAAGTGTTTGTAACTATGACTTAGTGTATTGGTTCAGGAATTTGAGGAGAGTGGAGATCCTGAGAAGCACTTTCAAGCTCTTTTGTCCTTGGCTAAAGACGGAATTCAGAAAGGAAAGGTATGGTTATACACTTGTGGTAAGACAACTATCAAACATCTCTAAATTTTAACTAGACATCTAAGATCTGCATAGTTGAGTTCCATCTCATTTGTAATAAACATAGTCACTAAACATTGTCATTGTGTACGTTGTTCTCATATAGTTGCAGAACTTGTGTTCTAGTTCAGAAACTACCCAAGTACTTAGAAATAACTGTCATATCATATTTACTTCTCTTCATATGCAAGGTGGTTGCTATAGGGGAATGTGGATTGGACTATGACAGGCTTCATTTTTGCCCAGCAGAGATTCAAAAGAAGTATGCATTCTCACCATAGTCTCAATTAGATATGCGTCATATTCGTTTCTCTTTCATTGATTTTTGTAATATATTAAAATCATCGACAAATCATATATTTCTTTTATCTGTGAAAGCAAGGTATTTCGAGAAGCAATTTGAATTAGCATATATCACAAAACTGCCTATGTTTTTGCACATGCGAGAAGCTGCTGCAGATTTCTGTGAAATAGTGGAGAAAAATAAGGACAGGTGATGCTTATATCTAATGGTTAGCTTATCATTCTATTTATATTGTGAAGATGAATTTAATTGTGAGAGTTGACTGTACCATTGCCATCTAGGCTGTGGTATTTCTGCTTTCAACTTCAGGAATGAAGGGGAAAATAACTATAAACGGTTTAAGATCCCCTTATAGACGACACACATGATACAAACATTATTTGCAAAAATAGAATAAATAACATTGAATGTTATATCTCGTTTACCCTTATTTTTTATCTTAGTATACGTCAGCGCATGTGTTTTATTCTATTTCTTGTATTTTATGAGATAATCAATTCAAAATGTAAATTATCTTAACCATTTTTACTTGTACATCAGGTTCACTGCCGGAGTCACCCATTCCTTTACTGGTAGTATGGATGATAGCATTAAGCTTCTCTCATTTGATAAAATGTACATAGGTAAATTCACCTTTTGAAGGATTACTTTTGACCAATTTGAAGTTACCTTGATATGTCTGATATTAGGCTTTTCCTTTTGAAAGAAAGGATTTTATTGTTCTAATTGCAATTTTGTTGAGATAAAAGATGAATATACCTTGAGAAAGATTTCTGTTTTTACATCACTGGTTCTGATGTTTGGATACTAAAAAAAGAAAAGGAAACAAAAAAATAAACATAAAATTTATGAGTTCAATATGTAAAGGCTAATTACGTGTTTCTGTAGAGGATATTGGTGTTTTTAAATTTTCCTTGTTAAAAGTTGCACAAAATTTCTGTTTCAGATATTGGATTGTGGTGATTGAGTACTAGAAATCCAATTAAATCTCATCAATATTACCTTGGTTCTTTGTCAGGCATAAATGGGTGCTCTCTGAAGACAACTGAGAACCTTGATGTTGTTAAGGGTATACCTATTGAGAGAATGATGATTGAGACTGACTCACCATACTGTGAAATCAAGAATACTCATGCAGGAATTGGTTTTGTTAAATCTACATGGCCTTCTAAGAAGAAAGAGAAGTATGATCAAGAGTGCATTGTTAAAGGCCGAAATGAACCTTGTTTAGTTAAGTAAGTGGGATGGTTTTGTTTAAGCCGGCTTGTGACAACTTCCTAGTTTATTAACTGCTTCAATATGGCTTTGGCACCATAGCCACAAGGAATATCTTCTATTCAATGTAACTGTAGTTAGGAAATCAATATTCAAGTTTACTAGAATTGAAACCCTCGGCATGATTTGCTAGTTTTTCCTTCTTGTTACGTTTGAAGACTATCCTATACTTATAACTAAAAGAATTTAACATTATGCATAGAATTATACCTCTTCTTCAAATAATCGTGATTGCAATTTTCCAGGCAAGTTCTTGAGGTTGTTGCTGGCTGTAAAGGCATCACTGACGTGGCTAACCTCAGCAGAACAGTATACCATAACACTTGCAGGTAACATAGCTTGTCTCTAGACTTGGGTCTATTACTGATGGAAGTAAGAACTTGTGCAATTACTAGTCTTTGATCATGCGCAGATACAACAGTATCAGATATGACTCATCTAATACACCAATTTGTCAATTCTTGAAAATTATAGGATATGATATGTATAGTATTCGTATTGAAAATAATCCAATTAAGATATACTTCTTAAAACATTGGTAAATATAAGATAAAAATTATAAATAACTGTCTTCCTAAAATCCAAACAAGAAACATACTTATACATTACCAACTATAAAATAGAAATTACAAGTAATTTCTTAATTTCCCAGAAATAGGAATAGTACCAATTTATTTTCTCGTTGAGCATTATCTAGAAATAGGATAATTTCTGTAACTAGCTGTGGTTTTTCAAGAAACAAAGATTCCATTTCAAGATTTCTAGCAGCATCAAAGCTATCTCGGCATATGCATGACTCCACCAGTGTCCAATGTCGTAGTACTTCCATGCACGTATAATTCATCTTTCAAAAATAAAAATGCTTATAAACCAATTTTATGATTTAACTTGTTTCTTTTGCAATGACAGAATGAAGAAACGGGTAATCTAGTTCCTACAATAATAACAGTTGTCTTAATTGAGTAAAAAATAGTCAACTTATTTGCTTTTCTTGAGAAATTGAATATGCTATTACATCCTTTTTTCTATTCTCAACGGTTGTAATTTTTTTTTTTAAAACATTTATTCTTCTCCATAGAAATCTCGTCAGCCTCTTGAAGTCATTCTTCGCTATAATTCCTACAAAAGTCAGTAGATTACTTACAGGAGTTAACTAACTATATATTTACCTAGGATTCAAATAGTGAATAATAGAGGGAAGTGCAACTCTTGGTATACCTATCAATTAAGTCTAGAAACAACTTCATAAAACGTTGAAGTATCTTGTTCTCATTTCCTTCATATTTGTACTCTCTGGACTCAAATATAAACGAAAATGAGTCATATATGGTGGATTCAAATATAAGCAAATTTCAATTCCCTAAACCTTATTTAATGTTCCCATTTTTTTTTAATGACCTTTAAACCTAAACATAATTATCAATAAATATAATTTGGGGGCAATTTAGGACTCTGTTGTACGAAAAGAATAATATTAAATAAATTTGACTACTATTCTTAATCAGTGTGAAACGTAATTAAGTTTGCCTATAAGTAGTATAATTATAAGTGATTAGATTATTACTACAAGTAATCTATTAACTTTTGCAGGACGAATGGGTATTATAGCGATAAGTGGCTCCAAATAGAATTTCCCCTTGAGGATGATGAGATTTTAATGTAAAGAAACAAGGGTTTGAAAATGTTTTCACAACGGTTGAGAATAAAAAACGTTGTACTTTAATATGATGACATGATTCCTCGTATAAAGAAAATAGTATGCTTCCTTTGACTCAAATGAAAATAGGTGGACATTAGATTCTAAATCTTAATGGGTGATGCGTGGTTCTCTTGTCCTCTCCTTAAAAAGTTTGCTTTAGGGGCTTTAGTGCACATCCTAGTTTCTATATTGTGAAAGGAATTGGAGAACCATTCACTCATCAAAGATAAAAATGTTGAATCCCAAAAGCACTGGGTTTATGTGCATACTAATTTGAAGCTTGTCTTGAAAAAAGAATACATGTATTAGGGAGTACACTCTCTAATATACACACTTCATTGGCTCTTGAAAAATAAATAGAAATGGTCTTATTTACTAACGGTTCTCAAGGAGGGGATGAAGTTAATGCTATTCCTAGTTCTGGGCAATAAGAAATCGAGAGTTCACTAACAACTGTTGTTTTATATTTAGTCATGTCTAAGTCAGTTCTTTGTTTAGATTTTTGAAACGCAGGGGTTTTCAAATTTTTTTATTTAATATAAGGAATGCTAGCTCTCAAACACTCTTTAGTACTTTCTCTACAATTGGTCGAAATTGTACGGAAATTACAATTTTAGGTGGGTCTCACTTCCAAATCAAAAGAGAGACTCGTTAAATGAGAAACGAGACTCGTAAAAGGTTGTGATTTCTGATAAATTTCGGTTAATAATATGGAGAATGTTGCTACTATTCCTCATTTTATGTTTATCTTGGTTTAATAAGTATGTTGTTAAGAGATTTTTGAATATGTATTCTAACATTTATATCTCTTAAGAATTGACATATCAACGTATTAAATATGTAATAGAGAAAGATCTAGCAACACTCTCTAACATACTCTTGTATCAGTTAAAAATGTTTTACAATCGCAAAAATTGGGAGAGAGAATCATTAAATGTGGGGCGAGACCCATCAAAATTTATGATTTTCAATAATTTTCAGAAAATGGGAGATGGCATATTCAAAAAATCATGTTAGAGGACCATGTTGTTCGTATTTCATTGTGTATTGTATCTGATGCTCATGTTGTATGCGTATGATAATCATAGGACGAAGGTGAAAATAAAAATCTAGGTCATCAATTTACATTAGGCTTGGCCAAATTTGTCTCGGACTAGAAGATTGACCTCATGCATATTTTTCTTTTTCAAAAAATTGAACTTAACTTATTGCTAAGTTGTTAGATGATTAAAGTCTTGATTGATGGGCAGCGTCTCGGACCAGTACTAGAATACCGTCTAACGATTTTGAATACCATGCTGCTTGCCAAATTTTCTCGTGACTCGTTGCCACATGGACTGTCTCTGTTGTTATTCTGTTGGGCGTGCTTGTCCATGTGTATATTTTCCTAATATGCGCTCTGGAGCTCCAATGAAAATATTGCTTTGCAGGATTTTTTTCCCTCATGACTTGGATTCTGCAGCTGATGCTCTACTAGCTGGCAGTAATCCTTCTTAAACAGACCTGCTAGTGGCTTGACCTTTGCTTTTCTTCGGAGCTGTTCGGTAACCCATATCTACATTTTCTTGAGAAAGCTAAGTGTCCTTGAAATGCAACTGAGATTGTCCGTCCAGTCCTCTTTGGGAAGTGACAAATCAGAACTGATTCCCAGTGGTTGATCTGGTGAGTGTATGACAAATTATTGTATTTTATTTTGATGAGCTTATAATGTTAAGAAACTATGGTACTAAACCAGAAGCCAATAGGATTCGATATGTCGTATTTATTGGATGTCATGTCAAGAAGTAAATCGATGGAGGCTGATTGGTGGTCGATCTGCAGTCTCCTAAGTGCTGCTGCCTCCAAACATTTTTATTGTTTTTCACCTTTTTTTAAGTCAGTAGAGTTCAACTGCTCAAGCCTGGTGTAAGATGATGCAACAATCACTGTCATCGTCATATCATGCTTTGTTTAAAAAAGTTACTAAATTAACTAATTATATAAAACCTGATGTTGACAATGATGGACATTTATCTGAAAATGTCATATCGAGCAGAAGGAATGAATCGCTATCAGATTAGAAAATTGTTTAAAGCGACTTACACCATTTTTTTCAAGATTAAATATATTTTTAGTCATTAAAATATTAAGTGAATTTGATTTTAGTTCTTTTTTCAAATTTTATACATTTTTTTTAAGGAAATTATAATTTTTTGCCTTCCAAAACCAACGGCATTAAAAATCAATTGAAGTGGTTAACGATGGTGTGTTATGTCATTTTTTTTTCACACAGAGTCAATTTTTCGTAACTTTTCTCCCTCCCTCTCCCTTAATCTTCTCCTTAAACTCCTTCTTAGAAATCGTCACATCCTTCAACATCTTCACTGCCACCACAGGCCCTACCTCAAGCACCATCTTGCCTTCCCGAAAGTCCCTTTCTCCAAAACCTCTGTCAAATCCCTGAGGAAATCCTCCAAATCGAACGCCCTAGCCACATTCCCAAAAAACACCAACTTCTTCGTTGCTCCACCATCGCTCACTCCTGCCTTGTTCGTCGGTGAAACTGCAACCACAGTCGTCACAGAATTGTCGTTGGCACGACTGTTGTTCTTGACATCCGAAACCACCTTCTTTGCTAGAATTGGACCATCTGCCTCGGGATGTTTGATAGTACCAATGTCGATCATGTTGGTCTTTTTGGCAGTTTTGCTTCGACACAGGAAAATGAAGGTTGAGGGGATAGAGCCATTGAGGAGGTTGTTGGAGATGTTAGAACTGGTTCAAGCTCAATTTGCTCAAGTTGAGAATTGGGCCGAAAAGTTGGGGAAGATTGACTCAGTGTCAGAAAAAAAAAATGATGTGACACACCACCATTAGTCACTTCAGCCAACTTTTAACTTTATTGGTTTTAAAGGACGAAAAATTATAATTTTCTTAAGAAAAATGATTAAAGTGTATCAAAGCTTGAAGGAGTGACTAAAAACAAATTCGTTTAATAGTTTAGAGACTAAAAACATATTTATCTCTTATTTTTATTTTTATATGCTTCCTTTGTCGTTCAATCTCAATAAATTTTGGTTGAATCGTGATCTAAAGTTATAGTTTTTCCTTTGGTAAAATAATATTTTATTTTAAAAAATAAGTATCAAAAGTCATACTTTTATTAAAACATACGTATTATTATAATTATAATTTTTATATGTAGTCATTATATGTAAAATAAAAATTAATTTTATTAATATTAAAAAAATTAGATTATATGTAATTTTTTTTCTTTTAATTGTTTTTACTTTTTTAAAAAAAGTTAATCTTGATTCAAATGTAGGACTATATATATCATATTTAAAAGTAAGAGTCCATTTAGAATTCGTGTGAATTAGGTGATTTGTTTGAACAAACCCATTTGTCATATTTTGTCATTATTTCACCCTCAACAACAGTTTAGGACTTAAAAAGAATTCACTTGAATAAATTATTAGTTGACCAAACTCTGAAAGCTAGCCTTTCATAATTACAAAGAGTGTAATTAACATCGACCCCATATAGATATGATAAAAAATACATTTGAGAACTGCCTGAGGATCTACTTACTGTATAACCGATATGACGGGCAAAAATTTGATCGATTAAATTTGTTTATGTTGTGGCACTTGAGACCAATTCCGAGCTTTCAACATTGATTCCTGGAGGAGATGATGCTGTCCTAGCCTCAGCCAAATTCAACCGCAATGGCCGACCTTGTACTTCCTGAACAACGTATCATTACATTACATTCAGAAGATGAACTTGAAATTGCAAAATTGATGTACCGAAAATGTTCTTACCACACCATTCATAAAGTCCAAGGCAGCTGCTGCAGACTCAGCAGTTGTGAAAGAAACAAAGCCGAAACCTCGAGATCTTCCGCTGTCCTTCTCATAGACGACTTTGGCACTCAATACGCCTGGCTGCTCAGCAAAAGCTTCTCTAAGACCCTGTGAGTTCACTCCCCACCCAAGGTTTCCACAATAGATCTTGTGAGGGCTGTCTACAAACCCTCTGTAGTTCTCCCTCACTTTTGCCCCCATTACCAATCTTTCCCCGCCTTTCGGTACCTCTGGGAAGTTTACCTTCGCAGTCCTACCACCAACTTGCTGCTCATCAAAGCTTTTTATTAGATGTATCTCCAACATCAAAATACCAACCAAAATAAGGTAGAACAAATTCTCATCCAGAATTATTGTAAGGCAAGGAAAATAAAAATATATATATATATCAAATGATAAGAATGCAAGAGCTACTAATACCAACTCAGCAATTCTGTTACAAAGGACAACTCAACAATTCTGCTATAGCTCAGCAATATTGCAAATTTCCTTTTTGTACTTATTCTTTCATTTTCAGTGACGCATAGCATTTATGCAGTGCCTGTACTATACAAGAATTCTGAACACAATTTTGCAGAGAGAAAAGTTCCTCATTCTCTGTTTTTTTCTTGAATCCCTTTATCTTTATTTTCTGTTACAATTTAGAGTTCTGATTGCTAAACTCATTCATGGAAAGTTACTTGGTCCTTGTGCTTTCAAGTTGACTCGTAGAGCTCCTTGGAATGTTACACAATATAAAACACAAGATCACTTTACTAAGTTTCTAAGGGGACAGAACTCATTCTGTTGATGGATCCCCAGCCATCCTTGAGTCGAGTCTTATTTCTTATTATGAAGCGAGAAAGACAGATTTTTGGTGATCAATCTAATCAGTCCAACGCAATGGCTATTACTGACAGAGGAGTCTATAAGAACAATATTGCCAGCTGTGGAAGAGGTTCTGGTTATGGAATAGACCATATACCTCAAAAGTGAAGCAACGGAAGAGGCAATAGTCCTAAAGTCTGCAGTCCTTTCGGAAAAATAGTACCTTTGATACTTGCTGCAGAAAGTATGGTTTTCCCCCTCATTTCAAATTTAAAAATCAGACCCATGATCAAAGTTAAACTAATCCAGTTTTTCAAAATCAAGATTTAGTGAACAGGATCGTAAAATTGAAAGGCAGAGATGCAGCCTCGGCAATTTGGTTTTACTCCTAAGCAGTGTCAAGCTTTGTTAGCACTATTACAACAGTCTAAATCTAGTAGCAGTGTTTGAAATCAAGTTTCAGTCATCTCTTCTACATCAACATCTCCAAACATATCAGGACATATTGGTAATGCATCCTTTCCTTTATTTTCATCTTTGGACACTTGATAGTGGTACCACTTACCACATTTGTTTATCTTTCTCTTGTTTCACTTCATATCATAAAATAAATCCTGTCTGTATCAAGCTGCCAAATGGAAATCAAGTCACTGCAAACTATTCTGGAAGTATTTTCCTCAATAAAAATGACAGAAACAATGATCAGTACATTCCTTGTTTTTCTTTTAATCTTCTTTCAGTAGCAAAGTTAATCAATAACCTATCTTGTGTGCTTACCTTTGACTTCACTAATCTTTTTGAAGATGATTGATTCAGCTAAGATAGCCTTTATATACTCAGGGTGCCTTCTTATCAAACATTCCAATTCAAATCCATCAATACCCAAACCTCTAGTACTATCAATTTCACTGCTAATAAGATAAGAATCCCTTGGTATTTTTGTCATTTTTCCAACAAATGTATTGATCTTGTCAAGAACAAATTTTCTTTTGTTAAATATGATAAGTCATATGTTTGTGATGTTTGTCATTACAGAAAGCAAAAGAATGTTGCCTTTCCCATTAGTACATTTAAATATCAAAATGTATTGATGTTATTCTTGTTGTTATCGGGGGACCATATTCAATACCATGTACTCAAGATCATAAATTTTTTTAACCATTATTGATGATTTTACAAGATACACATGGATTTTTCTTTTAAAACAGAAATTTTGAAACAGCCAAGACCTTACAAAGTTTTGTTGTTTTTATTCAAACTCAATTTATGGCAACAATAAAGACTATAAGAAGTGATAATGGAACTGAATTTTTCTTGACTGATTTCTTTGCTAATAATGGAATAGTGCACCGAACTTCTTGTGTAGAGGAAACATGGTCATTTCTCTTATTCTTCAATTCCTTTATCTTTCTCTCTCAGTTATCTTTTTTTCTGTTAACATACTAACTTTTAACCAAGTTTTAACAATGCACTAATTTATTCTGATGGAACTTTCCAGTAACTTCCCTTTAACCCATTTTGCAATGTAACCTTGGAAACTGTTGGCTTGTTAGGATTAATTTCTAATAAACACTCTATGAAAAGAAAATGGAAAAAAAAATTAAACAAGATTCTCTATAAACTAAAATTAGTTTATGTATAAGTTAAAAATAAGTTATTGAAATATTAATGAGATAACTTCTACAAATTAATATATGCATATACTAATTTTATCTCAAAAAAATTATTTTATTTTCATCTATTAACTATTACATGACAATAGTACTTAGCTGGGATCAATTGTGCTAAAATATCCTTATCTACTTTTTCATTTTGATGATTGCATCATCAAGTATTGCCAAGACAATAGTATTTATTAGGAGGAAAAAACTGGAATAGAATGTATAATATTTCTTTGAAATGTGATAACAACCATCTATATGATTTTTTTAACGCTAAAACCACAATCAATACGAAATGGAGGAATTAGTATAAATAGAGCCACAAGAAAAGAAAACCCAACGCAAACTGGATTTTTTTCCATTTGTCGGGAAAAGTGAATCATTTTCCCTTAACTCATTTTCATAATATAAGTACTTGATCATTCTTTGACAACTCAGTAAATCAGAAAAACTCCTGGGAATGTTTATCACTACTTTGATTAAAGACCGTAGTAAAAAACAAATTATTGGATTAGAAAAGCAGCTACTCCTGCTGGAAATATGATTATGAACATTGAGTAAATAAACTATTAAAACGTTCTAATAATACACTCTCACACTCTTTGCAACATATTATCACCTATTGATTGTAATTCAAGTGTTCGCTTGTTTGGGAATGAAACCTGCTAAATGGTAGGACCTACATGAATAGGAGTGTAGAGGGTGTTGTACTAGCATCTTTCAATAACAGAATTATATAGCAGGTAATGTACTGAAACTTACAGAGCCATCAAACATTCGAATTGCCTCTTTAGCATCCTCTACACTCGCCATTGTAACAAATGCGAATCCCCTGCTTCTACCCGTGACGCGATCATACACAATCTATAAAATTGAATCAAACGAAATACGGACCAACATTAGATTGCACCATACACCTTAAATTCATCAATCAAGCAGAAAAATAAGCACAAAGGATGAAAAGGGACAATAAAAATGGCGAAAAGAAGAAACCTCAACAGACACCACGCTGCCAGCTTCTCCAAAGAGCTCTGCCAATTGGGAATTAGTAATTGAATATGGCAAGTTTCCAATATAGAGCCTCCCGGCATCGTTATCGCTGGAGTCTGAAACTTTTCGCTCTTCCTCTTGTTCTGTTTTTTCAGAGGTTTCTGTTACCGGTTCGTCTTGTCGGGACTCTGTGATGTCTTGACCCACTTCCAAACCATCGAAGGTGGCGAACGGTGGGGACAGACGATGAAGTGGGAGAAATGAAAGACTGAAACTTTGTGACTTGTGGCTAAGATTGGGTGGCTTTTGGAAAATGGGTCTCTGAAGGAAGATGGAGGTGCGTGAAATGGAAGAGTTGGTGAGGGAAAGGTTGTATATTCTGTTGCAGATAGAGGAGGAAAAAGAAGCTGCAGCAGCCATTTAGTGTGTGAGAGAGAAAAAAGGCTGCTTTTTCAGAATTGAGGATGGAATTGGAAGTGAAGTGACACCTATTGTTGTTCCAGAGTTACTTAGCAGGATAAGGTTCCTTTGCTTGGTAACACTTCCAGATGGTACTTTCACTTCCTTGCATCAATAATTTTTTTACTTTAAAATTGTAAAGAAGTGTATTTAAACTTTAAAAAATAAATTTTTAAGTTTAATTCAATTTTACTGACTTATAAAATAAGATTTTTATTTGTTTATATATTTTAATGTTTTTATTTAAATTTTTTAATAAAAATTAAAATAAATATCCATGTTTCCATTTTGCACGGTTTCTTTGTAGTGGAATGTTAATGATTTTACGAAATTAGTTTTTTCTTTGAAAAATGTAATATGTCAGTACTATAGTTCTAGTTATATGCATCCATTATCATTCATTTTTATACTTGTGTCTAATAAAAAACAATTGTTAGAATTTCTTTGTAATATAATTAAAAATAATAAAATTATGGAAAATTTTAATGACCGTTGATAATCTTAGTAGTTGAAAAAATAATGAAATAATAAATACTATGACAATTAGCTGATAAATTAAAACAACAAATCACGAATAGTTCAAATCTCAAAGGAAGTTGTAGGAGTAATTTGTTTGGCGGATGCGTAGGAGATGGTGATTTGGCAAAATTTGAACTATTATGAGACATCTTTGTCCCACTCCTGGGAATTGCATGTCACATGAAAATCGAATTAAACTCAGCAAAGTACAAGTTTTACTATGGCATCTAACAAACCATGTTTGTTTTTTCTTCTCAAAGGAAATCTTGAAACACTTGTGAAAACCGAACCAGAACTCTATTGATAGTAAATAACGCTGTCTAATTTCCATATATTATTAAAAAATAGACTTTAAGTTGAATTCAATTTTATAAAACAGAACTATAAAACAAGATTTGTATAAACTTATCTTCTTTTTTAATCAAGGTGAGATTTTGAACTATATTCTGCATATTGAGATAGTTTGTTGTACTTGGTATTTTGTAGATGGTAGGATAATAAAATTGACTTGCTGAAAAGGAGAAAAACACACGAGTGCCTTGATTTAACAAAGACTACAGGTCAAAGTTGTGCAATACATAGTTCCTAAATACAAAATACAAAACCAAGTTTAGACTTGGCAGAAATATACATAAATGGAGTTTCATGCTTTTATTTTCAAACAAAGACACACAGTTGTCTTCTGCATCAGGGTATCAAGTCACTAGTTTGAACCATGCCAAAGACACTCCCATGCATAAAGACAAATTACTACAGGTACATTGAGCCAAGGATGAGTTGCCTAAAGTTACCATGAGCCAAGGATGGATTGCCAAAGTATGATGAGCCAGGGATGAATTGCCTAGACCAGATGTTAGGACGATCCTACATTACGAATCTTGTCACAGTCAACACAGTCAACTGAAACAAAGCTTCTTCATCTGGTCTCATGAAGGATGGGTTTGGTGCAGCATTGAACCAAACCCCCCCTTCCTTCATTCTTTTCCTGTCAGACTTTAAGGTTGCAGCAGTTACCTGCTGCTGCAGCCCATTTGGGGGGTACGATCATACCACGCCCACCATCTATCATGTCTGCAAGACTGTGGACAGAAGGTCCAAAATGATTGAGGGAAAATCTGTCAAGACCTCCCCTCGAATACATGCTAGTCACTTCTGAGCCAGAAATATTTGGACTGCTGCCATTAGTCTCTTTTGATGAATTCAAAGTTCCAGCTTCAGACTGAAGGAACTCAGAACTCTGAGAACCACTGGAATGAAATCGTTCACCAACAGTTTCATGCACTTCATTGCCAGTTTTGCCATTTCCATTAGCAGATTTCCTTGTGTTCAAGAAGCGACCACCGCATCCTCTTGGTCGCCTCATTGCATGGAGATGGCGAGATTCATGCATATAAGGCTGTAAGACAGATTTACAACTCAAATAACTACAGACGTTAAAAAGGAAATAGTACTATTTCACAAGTAATCAGTGTCTGATCGGCATCGAATGTGAGTGATTGGATCCTTTAATACAGAAACACCTTATAGATCAAATTTTTTTTCTTAAAAGAACTTTAAGAAAAATTACAGAGGAATCTGAGATGATTGATCTAAGTTTGTGAAGCTCATTTAACATTTTAAACTTTTATATCTTTTCTATTTCTTTCATATAAAATGAAAGAAAAAGATGAATAGTATGATACTGTGATACAAAGTCACGTAAGATTCATCTTATGATATAAACTGATAAACAGTCAAACCCAATCGAATGGTAGGTTTTGAACTGTGAATCATAAGATTTGAACAATTATGATAGCTGCAGAATGCACCTAACAAATGCACTATATATCGCCTTTGGTATATAGTTCAAGTTATTTGAAAGAAATAATCGACCACTTTGTACAAAAGTTAGGCCAGAGACCCTATCATAAGTCATAACTACTTTGTTTCAAGGCCAGCGAGGCTGAGGCTACACAATGTTCATTATTAGTATGAGATGAAAAAATATTTGTGATACCTTGCGACGTTTAGTCAATTTGTGATGAAGTACAGCTTTGGCACGGGACTGCCGACGCCTAATGATTCCATGGTACTGCTTAGCATTTACGTAAATTGGTCCATCATCAGATGTCATGTTAAGTGGCAGCATTATACGTCCCTGAATTGTTACAGATGATACATAGATGATTTAGTAAACAGAGAAAGATTACACTATATTACCAAATGATAAACTAAATGCAAAATCAAACGTGAGAGCATGTATAGAGAAGCTTGCTCAAGTAAAAGACAAACCGAAATTTGAGGTGCAAAAGCTGAGAAGAGCCCATAAAATTGATCCGTATAAGGATATTTTGCACATATCTACAAAGGGAAGGATACCAAGCAAAAGCAAAATATGTTTACTCATACAAATAAGAAATGCTAAAATATAAAAGTTGTTACTTTTGCGAGAAGATTTTACCATGGGCTGACTAAATCCTATCTCAAAACGAGAGTGAGAGTCAGCTAGTGATGGCTGCAGTGATATGGTTGTCTGAAGCGTCTGCGCATCATCTGACATTTTACAATCATCTGAAGAAGAAATGTCTTATTGGTTACCCAAAGGAAAGTTGATGTGACTGTCACTTCTAACAAATGAAAAACAAAAGCTGAGTAGTTTTCTAAAAAATCATCAATTCTACTGGAGTCCGTGATATAATTTTAGATTCAGAATTTAAGCCACGAAAAATTCAATTTCAAGTGTGTTGGAAGCTAGCACAAGCACCTAAAAGGGTAATCTCATTTTATCTGTCTTACAACTCGATAAACAGCATTTTTTTTATATCTTTATGGAATTTTGGAAGACAGCATGAGAAGAGGGGATAGCTTTTCAAGCAGGAATTGGCTTCAGCCGTAATACTAAAAATTTGAAGACAATGGTTTAACACTGTGGTTGAATGTGTGTCTCCTACTCTGTATTGTGAAAGTCTGAGTTCATATATCTTATTAACGGTCTTCCTTTTCAACCCATATCAGCTAAACAATGGTAATCAACCATGTCAATTGGATTTATTTCTTGTTTAGAGTGAAATTATCGAACTGCAATATGGACCATTTTGCATTGTTTGAAAATTATAAGGGGCTTTTTATAGGAATTTGGACTGTAGAAACAAATTGAGTTTGGAGAGATGCTATACTACGGAAACGATCCGAGTACGTTAACCTTTTTATTTCATTGAGAATAGGGGTAAACTGTAAAGTCTCGTCTGCAATGCTTTCAGTGAAGCCAGTTTTTATTTTACTTTCACCAGTTCAAATCAATAAGCAAAACTCACACACTCTTACGTTAGTAAATCAAGAAGAAAAATTAAGTTGAAGTCCTTAGATCTTTCATATGTATAATTTATTTCCTTGTGGTGATCCTGACCCACCATTCTGAACATTAAGCTTCCTTTGTTTGCAAATCATTCTTCTCCTAACTAAAAATAAGTCCCAAAACAAAGGGGCAGACCGACATATTGAAGTTCTTTTACCATGTTCTGCGTTCTTGGCAAAAAATAACACTAGTTGACTGTAAACATGTTTAAGAAGAAAAGAATTTTTTTTTTCTTTTTCTTTGATTTATCAAACTATATGCAATAAAGCATGTGTTTGTACAGGCATTTCCCACCCAAGAAGGAATCAAACCTTACTAGAAATATTTGGTAGATTCACACGTTGAATGGATTTTCAACATTTTTCATAAACACTCCCCTAAACTGATATCTGCAGCTTCTCTCCCTTTAGATTTTCCCAGCAGAGTTATGACATGATTAACTTTTCTTTTATCATAAAAGTCACCTCACATGATAATCATCTCCCAAAATGTTATGGCAAAAAGATGCACAGGAACTAGTTGTAGTGATATCTGTGTGTATCAGTCACAACTCCAACAGTTAATAATTTCAATTACTAATTTGGTGAAAACCCATGTAACTAAATTGCCCAACGCAACCAGAGAGATACATCCACAATTAAATACCTGGAAAGATGGTAAACTGAGTTGTGTGTCCTTTGCCCAACACTTGTTCAGCTCCTCTTGCCGATGGCTTATTAGCAGCATGATGGTTTATGCAGTTAGGAAGCTCCAATGAAAAGGGCTTCATTTGGCCACAAGACTCCACCCCATGAACAGGTTGAGATCCAAAAGCACTCCACCAGGGTGCTGAAGCTGCAGATGACAGGGCCCCCACAGAATTGTGTGCATTTCCTTCATGTTCTTTAAGATAAACAGTTTGCATCGCCATTTGCGCCCCCAGAAGATGATTTCTAAGTTAATCGTATTGGTGTGTGGAAAGAAAGAAATAAAAGAAAAGAAAAAAAAAAAAAAAAACTTCCTGTAAGCAAGGATGAAATAGCAACTATCAAAGCAAGACAATTAATAAGGCCAAGGGGAAAATACAAATATACAGTTTCCAAAAATCTCAAATTTTCCAAGAAAGACATAGAAAAGAAGGGAGAAACAGTACATAAATAGCATGTACCTCAGATTTTTATTCAGTCTTCAGCATAAACATCAACAGAGAGAAGCTGAATTAAAATATACATCAAAAGACAATTTCAATTTCCATGTCTGATCAATAATCATGTATAACACTAATAACACAAAAAACTAAGTTAATCAGAGTATTCTAGAAAGCCATAGCAATAATAACAGAAGACTTTAGAGCTTGAAAGGGGACACAGAAGTGAAGATAATTAGAAGAAGACAAAAGTAAGATGAGAATTACAATCAAGAAAAGCACATCCCAACAACTATCCCAACAGAAAAGTACAAAGAATAAACCAGATATGAGCATACATACGAAATACAAAACCAGGAAGAAAAAGAAAAGTGAAGTTGACAATAACCGTTAACTCCAAGAAGGAGAAGAAACAAAAGGGAGAGACTAACATACGAAAGTCAGTGGTTATAGAGAGTGCAGAAGGAGTAGCAGCATCGAATCCTACGCAGAAATAGATGGAACCCCATTAGGTTGGAGTGATGTCGGCAGTGTATGAATTGGAAGCAAAAGAACAGAAAGGAGAGAGAAAGTGGAAGTGAAGGGAAAGAAGGGAGATGAAAGCGTACAAGTGTAATGGAAAACAACACGCCAATGAGCTTTGGTTTTCATGCACACCAAGGTCCCTCCACCACCTCTTTTAGTACTATATGAGACCTTCTTTAATATTATTATATTTTTCAATGAATTATAACACTAACTGCCACTAATCTTTTGTAGTATCTAACATTGATTATACTTGCTTTTCTACCTCACTCTCCTCTTCATCTCTCTCAGTTTCCAAAACCCAAAATAGGATGGTGGCAATATTTTAAGCACAACCCTCTTCATTTGTGGCAATGTCCTTAATTTTTTTCTATTTTTATATTCTCACTAATGCAAGTTGAGGAGGCACCTTATGCTAAGTTTATAGATATTAGAAAATGTGGTCCTGTTTCTTGAGTGTCTTCAGTTCTCAATTCTGCATGCCTATTAGGCTCTCTGGTTTGGTCCATTAGATGATGAGAGGGGTCGGTAGCATTATATATACTATTTTAGTTACACATTTTTCTTTAGTGTTAAGTGCTTTGCTATACGTGAACAGAATTGTTGTTTCCAACACTCAAAAAGTTTAACCGTTCACGCCCTTTGAAAATCAAATTGACTTAACTACCTTAAAGTTATCTATCACTTTCGTTTCTTCCACTACTTTCATTCACCCTTTTCTGCTCTTAACACGCTTCCTTATTTTACTAATACATCCACTGTCTCCTCTTTTCTTAATCAAACAAACATCTTTCTAGAATCAAATCACTTCAAAAATATTAACAATCTAATTCAAAACTTCATGAATATATATATAAATATATTTTCCTCATTTCGTAACATTAAAAGTTAAATAAAATATTCCAATATATGGATTGGAAGAAACCATATAACATCTATATAACTTTTAGTAAATCTTACATTGTTTAAATTTTTAGTTAGATTTTTTTTTTCAAAACTCGCTTTTAGATTATAGATTCCTTCCACATAAATCATATTTACAATAATATTCTTTTATATTTCGCTTTTGTGATTTAAAATCAACACAATGTATACTTTTCAAAATATACTAAAACATTGATAATTTGATTCTTTTGTAATTTAGCATGAATAACCATGATAATATAAAATTATAATTAAATAGTTAGGTTGGCAAAATTTACTTCTTATATAACGTTATTAATAATATAATATTTGATAGAAATTATATCAATGTAATTTGACTTTTTTTAGTGTATTACTTTTTTTTTCGTTATTAAAAGACTTAATAACAACTCCATATAAAAGAACATGTAAAATAAGTTTCTAAAATCTCTTAAACTTGCCAATATTAATTTGTATCAGAGACTTTTATACCAAATATTTAATAAATATGTAAATTTATTCCTGACAGTCTATTACTTTTGAATTAAGGTTATTGACGGTAATGTTGATAGTGTAGCATATCTGCAAATATCTAGTTTTTATCTTACATATCTTAGAAAATTTTGAATTGAGTTAAAAAATATTGGTTGAAACTAAGCTTTTCTTTTACTGATTTGACAAAATCGTGGTCTGTGTTTAGAAATAACATAGAGATCAGTGGATAAACTTCGATTTCAGCGATGAAACCAGATGGTTCAGAAATAGCATGGTGTGTACATTAAAAACAAAAACATTTACACATCTAGAAATCCACCTACAACATGAACAAGGCATAATACTATTTATACTGAATATTCTTCCAATCTCTTTGGATTCTTTCACCATAACAACTTCGTACCAGCATTGTTACACTTTCAATAGATTTTTAGATAGAAACTATTGTAATTTGCTTAGCTGGCACTGCTGAAAAACCACCAATTGTTGATATTTGATTATGTTGGATTTGATGATTAAGTGGTGATGATGAATATTTGAGTATTGCGACTATTAGTTGTTAAAACACTCAATCCGTTTAGCATAAGTAGATGAAGTTTTATAGTATTAAAAATATGGTAAAGGGAATAATAAAAAGGGGTTTATAAATAGTGAAGAGTTGTCTGAAGAAGGCATTTGAATCTTAGCCACATGTGTAGATTCTGTTCCCTGCACCTTATTCAACTTCATTTTCATTAGCCGGCTATGTTGTTTGTTTTTAACATGTTTCATGAAAACATGTTTTCTATTTAAGGTAGCTCTCTAAGATAACTGTTACTTAGCATGACCTTCTTTTTCATCTCCTTTTCTTACTTTTTCCCCTTCTTTTATGATAAGAGCCTTGTCAACAAATAATTGCACACTATTTAAGTGCACCACTCACTAAAAAGACACATGTGAAGAGAAGCGGAAAGGAGGGAAAAACCATACACAAAACAAGTACATAGGAAAAGGACCACAAATTAATATATCCTTTTTCTTCGATTGCCTCAGTAGTTCCCCTCCCTACAAGAATATTCACTTCTTACTTTTATTTCTTTATTGCTTTTCTTTAAGATGGCATCAATGGATATATCATAATACTAATTATGTTTATTGTTCTTTCCTCCTTTTAGTCAATAAATTACTATATCGATCATTTCTCATTTGTTTTTGTTTGCTGCTTCAGATAAATTTTAGAATGAAATTGCTGAAGGAGTCCTAAAAATACAAAATATATGATGTTTAAAAAACTAGTGAGGTTTATTGTAGTATTATTGGTCTAAATAAGTTCATTTATAATTAACCTTTTTCTTATATTACAATGTGATATATATATATATATATATATATATATATATATATATATATATATATATATATATATATATATAAAGATAAAAGCTCAAACTAATCCATTACGGTACGTAAGTTGAAAACAAGATGATACCAGCCAATGATGAACCCTAGGGAACTTAATGTGAACAATAGTAAGAAAAAAATCACATGAGAACACAATAGCTACGTAGAATCATGAAAATGTAAGATGTAATGAAACAAAAGCTGAGACAGAAACAAGCATGCATGCGCTCTGCTTTCAATCACATGTTCTTGGTAATGATTTTCTGCAACCCTGGATTGAAGGAAAACTTATTTTCTTACAATACGGGATTTAATACTGTGAATAAACTTAAGAAAATTAAGATGGTTTTGTTGGGTTCTTATGATTATCACTGGAGTTGGATAGCTTTTGGATAGGATTTGTGGGTGTTATGCACATAATTAAAATACAACACTCGTGGAATTGATGAAAATGCTGTTCCCCTTTTTCATATTAGTGTAATTGCCTTTTGGAACGTTTAAATAGTGTTTTAAGAAAAAAGACAAAACAAAAATAAATCTTTTATCCTTTAATTTCCAAAGCATTAAAAGGATTTTGCTATTAAATTGTTAAAAATTTAAATATATATATATATATATATATATATAAGAAAGATATGAGCGTGGATAGGAGAAGAAGAGTTGATGAAGTAGAAATGTGTGTACAGAAAGAAGAAGTGATTGCGTTGTTAGATCCAATAAATCCAATATTGAAGCAAACCAAGAACATCGTTGTTGGTAGTGATTGCTGTTTCATTCATCCCTTTTATGCATTTTGCATGTAATATTGTATTATATTTTGATTATTTAGGAAGATCTAGTAGATCTTTTAGTTATGATGAAAAGTCAATTATAGAGTACAACACCCAATCAAGCTATCCCAAGTGCCCCACGACAAAAAAACGAATATTCATCAATCCAGTAATTAGAGGAATCCAAATCCTCCTTAACCTTAACCTTTTCATTTATAAAGTAATAAAAATAAAAAGTCTTGTAAATAATGTATTATTGAGACTTAACACTGCATTAGGAAAGAAGAATGAAATGTTATGAGAGAAAAGCAGAAGATGAAGTTCCAAGTGGAAATCTAATGTGATGGCACGTAGAAAAAAGACATGAGTGTTTGTATTTTGAGTATTACATTATGGGATGTGGATCTACAGCTATTGCATTTCCTAAAAAGATTACCATTCACCACACTTCCACTATCATACCTTTTCTTTTCTTTTTTTTTTTCTCTTCAAATAAAATCCAAAACAGATTCTGCTGTGGAGAAAGAAAGAGACTTCCATTCCTAAAAGTTTTCACTTCAAGTGGACATATATATATAAATATAATATTCTCATCACATTTTTGTTTCTACCTTTAATTTGTCCCTACCCGTACATCTAACTTTTTTTTCACCTTTTATATGCAAAAAGTAATGATATTATTTTCACCATTCATACAACCATCTATAATTTTAATATACGAAGATGAAAACAGTTGGGCTACACCATTCATCTCTCCTGTTCTTTAAGCAAAATGGATAATGTTGCTTGTATAAAACTATTTACATATATGCGTGAGATATTTTATCTTCACTTTGTTTTTTTATTCTATACCTAGAATCATACGTTCTATGTATTACAGTTTTTTTCTTTATATTGAATCTTGGCTGTACTTAACGTTTCATGGAAAAGAAGAGAAAAGCAAAATGCATGATAAGGTTGATGATGTGATGAACAAAGTTTTGTCATATAAATAATATAACTCTAATTAGTTTTACTATTATATGTGAGTGAAATGTCTACTGGTTCCATACAGTACAAATTTTATATTCAATTATAAATCATATATACAAAAAACAATAAGGATAATCACAAGCACCCCAAGTGAAATTATTCTTTAACTATTCTTCAACTCGATAGGTGTGTGAGAAAACTGACATTATAACAAACAAAAAAATCGTGAAAATACGATTACTATATTTATATATATTATATATAATGAGAAGTATATTAAACTTTTAGGGATACTAATTACTAATTATAAATGTTTTTATATCCAATAAAACCACTTATCTAAGATCATAGAATTGTTTTATGGATTCTTAATTTTTATCTCATATTCTGACATCTAAGTAAACGTTCAATGAATCAAATGGTTAATTATATATCTGAATAATAAACGTTTTCATCTTGCATGTTCACCTATCTATACTATTTTTATTATACTTTGATCTGTATGGATGATTATATCTAAGTACAGTTAAATCTTGGTTTTGTTTCTATTTAATGACTACTACTTAATTTGTTAATTGTACGTCAATTAGCTTGCTAGTATAATGTGTTAAAAATGTGACAATTTCATATGTAAAATCATGATGAGTACCAATATAGTGAAATGTAGGTTGACTCATGATAAAGTTAGAAAGAAAGATGAAAGAAGTTGTGAATTTTTCCACAAAAATACTAACAATTAAAATTACCATTAAAAAAAATCTAAACATAAATTGTATGTTGAGTTCGGCATTTATGATAATAATTCATACTTAAAATAAATTAATCACTAATTATAATTGTTACTATAGGTCGAGAGTTACGACTGCATGCTGAGTCGAATGGACCGAGCAGTGGGTGTATGGAAACAAACTTTGTGGATACGACAGCAGTTAAGCAGAATTAAGGTATAATCAATATGGTAACTACTATTTATGAGTGGTTAATGTTATTAATGACTATTAAAAGATAAATTAATATGTTTGATTCTTTTAAATCCTATAAATAGAGGTTTAATTTCGAGGCAGAGACGTTTTTTTCATAATTGAATTACTTTAGACCTAGAAAGAAAAATTCTGATTTGAGCGTTGGAGTATCTTCTGCATGTCAACCTCCTCAAACTCGATCGGTCACCTAGAAGAGAGAGAGAAACAGATGTTCGTCCAAATAAGAGAGTTGAGCAGGATTCATCCTCATCTCAGTTCAGTTGAAATAATAATTAAAAAATTGTAACATATATGAACCAACTGAGAACACAACTATGATTTAAGTGGAAAAGAAAGATGAAAAAGAGAATAGTGATGTATTGAGGAGTAAACTTGTTCCCTAAGTTTCTTATATAATCTCCCAAGAGGGAGTAGGATGGAGAAGGATACTAGTGTGTGTGATGATTGACTATTCGTGGTTAGAAACTTATAATTTAAGTGCATTTAGCAGGATATTATGAGATCATTTTCTACTTTTATGACGTTGTGGTCTAACATGAACCTTTGGTTGCACTCAAAGATTATCTTGAGACGTCAGAAGGGAAAAAAGATTACCATGGATACTATTTTAAGGGTAAATATAAAATTGTTTGGTTTCCTTTTCCACTAAAAGTGATGGTATGAAAAGCACAACCTTGGCAACCTTTTTCTCCCTAACCATGGTTTCTGGTGTTCGTTGGTCTAGGTTTCGAAACAAATAATGCTACTTGGATGATGTCATATAATGCAAAAGGCTCGAATCATCAACTTTTTCTTTTCATTTTTAGGTAAAGTTCTTTCAAAAAATGCATGCATGAATACCTATAAAGTTAAACTACGCAAAAAAAAATATCAACACCATTACCAAATTTATAATTATAATGCCTTAAGTGGGTTCAGTTTAGAACTATTCACTTGGTTACCAAACATGCTGTCATGTGATGGATATATAGATATTACTGACAAGTTAATTTACAAGTCCATACTAAAAGGGGACATCTTGATGCAAAGATCATGTCATGTGATTAATCATTGTATAATATAAGAAGTGAAACTAACTCTTCTGTATGCTAGCTCATTAATTAATTAATATTTTTGAAAGTTTTCAATAATTAAAAAAATCTAAAGAGGCAGTGGAGTTTGGAATAAAAACCCTAGAAAGGCTGGAACAGCTACAAAGGAACACAAACTAAGTCAATTTTAGACACTGATTTTAAGTGAAAGTTTGAAATCATCGTTGCTGACTGCCCAACTAAATTCCACACATGAGCGTGCGAAATTTAGGATGGAAAATCATTTCAAAAATAATTCTTAGATTTGTGATTTTCTTACATTACGTAAAGTTTTGTTACAAAAAATCATTTTATTTTGTTCTCTAAACATTACGACAGAATTTATAATTAATTCTCACATGATTGATCGTGTTAATTCATTCATAAATAATTAAGCTATTTTGGTATTCTCAATTGTCGTACCAAAAGAAAGGTTATAATTAATAAAACACTAATATAATATGTCCAGAAATAATTCTCCTAATAGGACAGGAGCTCATCTCGTGAAAAAAAGAAAATGATATTTTAACGTCTTAAACAAATATTCATTTAACAACTCATTTTAATAGTATAATAATATATGTAGCAATATTTGAGTTTAAAAAATATAATTATAATAAAATATTAAAACTCTTTGTTAAGAAAAGAATCACAAAATGGAGCGTGGAGTTAAAGAACCAAATTAAACTATTGGTATTTCAAATATATATATATATATATATATATATATATATATATATATATATATATCTTTTTATTTTAGAAAAATATCATATACTACTAATAGAAAAATGATGTACAAAAATGACCTATTATGACGTAATTTCTGAAAATCATACTTTTAGACGTAGTAGTAAGCCTACACATCTTATAACGTAGCAGAAATTTACGTCATAATAACTTAAACATATTATGACGTAGTTTTTGAAATAATCATAATATGCTCCAAAAGATTACGTCATAATCATAATCATTCTGTCATGGTTGTAGTAAACTGTTACTATCCATTTTTTCTTACTTGTTTCATTGATTATTTATTTTTTAAAAAAAATTCTTAAGATTTACAAACAGAGATACTTGTTTCTACCAATAATTACTCAGTATATTTCGATTAAATTACATGCCCACGAATCACATGCTGAATGCATTTATTTTTTTATTATAGGCACTTAATATTTTTCATATATTACTATTGGAAAAAAATAAACAATTATATTGATCTAATAGTCTAATTAGCTGGTATCTTGTCAACATAAGAAAGAATCTTTCCAGAACAATGGCCAAAATAGCAAACTACGAATGGATACAAAAGGATATATAAATGCAGGATAAAATAATAAAGGAAAACAAATCAATTCTTACAATCATAAGAGCACAAGAAGAAGGACAATTCAAAATATCAGGCCCATTATTTTATTTATTAAGGTACTTCGTCTGGGCTCGTTATAAAAAATAGAAAACAGTGATTAAGTACTAAATACATTGGGCTTCATATAATCCAAAAGTCCGTTATGTTGTGATTATGAATTAGTGACAGAATCCTAACTATCCAGGAATAATGTTTGGAAAAGAGTTTTACTAATTAAGAAATCAAACAATGCAAATGGAAGGAACTTCTGAGATTAACATTGCATGGTTGTGGTTTCCAGAAATAATCTCTTTACATTAATATTAGTTTTACTTTTTTTGCTAAAATCCTATATTTCATGTATCTTGATCAAAATTCGGTGCATCTTGCATTTAAAGAATTTTTTATGACTTACCAAATAATTAAAATTTGATTATTAATATTTATTTATTAGTTTTAGTATATTATTAATTCAAATTTCACATTTCCTTTTCTGCTTTCCACTCTAATTTTTCCACGCCGGCCCTTGCTATATCTCCTTTTAAGACCTACACTAAACCTCTTAATTGTTTTTCTTTAAACATTCTTTCACTTACATTTTTTATATATTACACAAACCCTTTATCTCTGTAGGAGATCGTTATAAACAATAAAAAAATTTTGATATATTTAAATTTTTTACATTTATTTGATATTCTTTTTTTTTATTCTTTTTTTTCTTAAAAAAATACAACTTTTTATTGACTATTTTATTCTTTTATTAATTGAGGGTTACGTGCAATTTTCAAAAGGAATATGATACTTAAAAAAAATTACAAGAAATTAAGAAATTATGTGTCATTATTTTATTAGTTCAAACACACCAAATATAAACTTTGACATAAGAAAATTGTAAAAAAAGTTATTAAAAATATGTTTTCTTTTCGATAAACATATATTCTTTCGTCTTTCTCTCTCTTTCTTTTTCCTATTTAGATTTGTTATGATGTATATATAAAGTTTAGAGCAAAAAAAGTGCATGATAAAAGAAGCATCATCACCCCATAGAAGACATAACCATGGCTAGGAGAAAGAAAGTGACACTAAAACTGATTGAGAATTTTGTGGCAAGAAAAGCTCGTTATAGAAAAATTCGAGAAAATTTATTGAAGAAGGTGGAAGATCTTACGACCCTTTGTGATGTGAATGCATGTGCAATGATCTATGGTCCAGGGGACGACGTGCCAACTGTGTGGCCATCCCATGATATTGCTAAAGAGTTGCTCGACAAGTTTGAGAATGCTCCATTGCCAGAACGAGTGAAAAAAAATGTTACTCCACAACTTTATATCGACCAGATGAACAGAAAGATTGAAAAACAAGTCATGAAACTGAAGAAGAAGAACGATGAGAAAGACATGTCAAATTTCTTGCACAAAATACATGATGGTAAGTCTTTATCAGATCTTGATGCTACCGATATACGTCGTTTACTTTGTTACGTGGAGGGAAAATTGAAGTGTGTTGGAGTAAAAGTTCATATTTCTGAACAACAGTTATCAACTAAAACTCCGACACCACTGGTTTCTTTTCCTCTGCATAATGACATTGATTCTTGTTCTAACATAGATCAACAAGTTTTTCAACAACAATCATCCTTAGATTCAACGAAAGAAACTGGTCCAATGAATACTGATTCCGATAATAATAAGAATACGGGACTACCACCACTACAGCAACACACACATGATAATACGGGGTTGTCTCAAGTTAATTTTGAAAGTTTGAATTTGGATGATATTGATATGGTTTTACCTTGTGGAAATTTTAATGATAATGACTTGGCATTTGGGATGTTGGCTGAAGATAATTTTATAGGTTTTTGTGATAATGGGGATTTAGGGCTTTTACATGGGAGTTCTTCAGGAGGTGAAATTACAGGCAATGACATATGGTCATCTTATGAAAGTTTTGGAGACATAAGTGAGAGTGATATGATGTTGCCCTTCAACAATAATGTTCAAGAGAACATTGAGGGAACTTCCATGGGAGCAAACGTGGAAAATGAAGGTGTCTCCATTAATAATATAGAGTTAAGTGGTGATCAAAGAACTACCAGTGGATGACACTTGAACTCCTTATTTTCTTCTCATGCAAAGGAAGTGATATTAATTAAATTACATTGCATAGTTTGTTTCCTAGTGATAGATAGGTCACCTAGTATATGTTAAAGACATTATCAATTATCTTCATCGATATGTATTTTGTTTGAAGTGTTTCTTTTTTATGTATTTGAGACAAAGTATAATATAATATGTTTCATCTTTCTTTCATAGTAATTTCTTCCCTTGATTATGTAGTTTGTTTCTTCAAGAGCGTTTAATTTTCTTAAAAACATATTTTGTTATATAATTCGTTTTTGTTATAGATGGAGATCATAATTATAATTCTCCTTTTGTTTATGTCATTATGGTCATTCATACATTAGAAAATATTTTTTGACACGCATTTATACTTATTTGACACATTATTTTTTATTTTCTTGTTATAAAAATTATGTTAAATAAGTGTAGATGTATCAACTTACAGTTACCCTTTATACATTTCTATACAATTATTCATCATTACACCTAATTATTCATTTCTATGGACATTTTATCTTCTATTAAGTGAAAGTTTTTATAGTGTGTAATTCACTTTAATATATATAAATGATACAATAATTTGACAATATTATTAAAATGTTATGAAATGTAAAATTGATATTATTGTTAAAATTTTGACATTATAATATGTTAAAATATTGTCAAAAGTCTTTAATAAGGCTCTTCAATCAAATAAAAAATATAAATTAACAAGATTCATTATCTTCTCCACACTTTTTCAATATTATTAAAAAAAAAACATTTTATTTAAGTTGGACAACTATATTTCCTTCAAGATTGAAAAAAAAAATAAACCTCTTATTTTACCTTTTATTTCACCTGTGACACCCGGACACTGACGAGGGCGGGGAGTGATCGCCGGTGCAAGAAGCGTGGTGCAGGGGGCACAGACAAGGAGCGGCTCCTGGCAGGCTTCGAGTGGAAGGGGCACATGGACGAATCGAACATACACCGGAATGAGAGGGATCTGGATACTGTATAGGTATGGGACTATACAGTTGAAAGATAGCTTAAAGGAATTGATTTGGCTACTCATATCATCAAAAATGCATTTACTTTTCGGAAGCCTAACCCATAAGAACTCCATGGTTAAGCGTGCTTAGCCTGGAGAAATTCTGGGATGGGTGACCTTCTGGGAAGTTTTCCCAGAAAGTGTGCGAGTGAGGACAAAGCACACTGAAAAGTCTCGTGGTGATGTATGGGGGCAGTCAGCAGTCCCTGTAAGTCGCCGGAGTGTTACATCACCAAAACATGCATGTGCGTTGATGTATTGGCCATGTTAAATTATCAATTGTAACATTTACACAAGTGTTTTTCATAATTCTTTTTGTTGTATTTCATTATACTATGGATGTATTACGGTAAACCACTTAAGCAAACAAAATCAAATATTAGTGCAGATATACATAAATTAAAAAAATTAACCCTTTTATATTTCAAACAAATTTTATAATAAAATGTATTTCCTTTTCTTTTTAATTTGAACAACTATGAATATTTGAAAAACTAATTCAAAAAATCTATTAAATGTTTTAGGGTTGGAATCATATGTTTATAAAAATTGATAAAAATTAAATTCTCTCTCTCTATATATATTGAGATATTTCACCCGCATAATAATAGTAAAATTGTTTATTATAATTATATATACAATACCAATTTATTAATTTTATATAATTACTTCACAATCCTAACACAATCTTTAATCATTTTACGGTATAGAAAAACTTTATTTACTGAAAAATAAAAGTTATTTCATAACTGAATATTTGATGGTTGAAGTTAAAATTTATTTATTATTCTCATATTCCAAACATGTTTAATTTAATCTTAACCATCGAAACAAAATCTAATAATTGATATATATTATTTTCGTTTTCAAAAAAAAAAAAATAAACTTCTTATTTGATAATATACATATATACATATATACATATATACATATATATATATATATATATATATATATATATATATATATCTGAGTATATTATATTTATAGAAATTATTAAATATAACATATAGATAATACTTTTAATATGAATTATTATAGTTATTGAATGCAATGTATTTAAAATAATTCATAAATGTAACTATCATTAGTAAATACATAATTTTCCATGTAAAATTAATACATATTAAAATATAGTATTAAATAAATTTTAATTAATTACTAATAATTGAAATACATAAATACAATGACTTATTTATTATATTCCATCCTAAAATATTAATTAAATACATTATTACTCAAAATATATTTAAATTTTTAATTTATCATCCAAATAAATTGAGTAAATTACATTAGCATTCGAGGACTGAGATTCCCTTGGTTTTTTCTATAACTTTTCCTTTGTTTTAAATTACATTATTACATTAGAAATATAATTCTTTTAAGTTTAAAATCATTATACTGTACATCTAGTAAAGCAGACCGACCATAGTGATGGTGAAAAAAATAGGTTTAATACCTATTTTGGTCTCTTCTTTGGGAGAGTTTGTTTAAAATGGTCCTCCCTTTTTTAAAAAGTTCACTTACGTCCCAGTTTTTGCAAAAACTGAACAAATAGGTCCTTTTTGGTAACGGCGTTAACTTTGTTAACGGCAGAACTGCCAGGTGGCTATTATTTGATGATGTGGCATTGTTATGTGTTTTAAAAAAATAAAAAATTGTGACGTGTAAATTAAAATATTTAGGGTTAAATTAAAAGATGAAATTGAGATAATTTGGGATTAATTAAGTAAATTAATTTAGGGAAATTTGCTCAGAAGTTGCGATTGGGGATTGTTGGGCGATTTAGGGTTCTTCACATTGAATCCAATCCTGTTCATCAGGGCTCCTTGACGAACCCAAATCGTAGAAGCAGTGTTCTGTAATCCTTAGTAACAGCTAAAAACTGAGAACAAACTCCTTTTCTGATTAACGCTCCTTTTCTTCTTGGCTTTCGCTGCAGGAACAGGCTCTGTAACGCTATACAAATCTTTTACACACAGTACCTCTCGGTGGTGGTAGCAAAGCTTTCATCTTGGGAGTCCACCGTGGTTTCTGCGACGGAGGAAACATCTCCACCTCTGACGCGGTTTCCCTTGCACCACACTGTAGCTGCAGCTGTTGTTGCTGTTGTGGTGATCCTCTTCAGAATCTCCGCTGCTGAGTTGAATGAGTTGCTTCGATCTCTGAGTGGGAAAACGTGATCGACTTCTGGGTGCTCTTGATTTGGTATGNAGCCATGATTTATGGAACANAGAGAANNATGAATGGTGAATTGGAACTGAAACTGCTCAATCAATTTACTTAATCCTAAATCAATTGGAACCCTAAATCAATTTACTTAATCCATTCCAAATTACCCCAATTTCATCTTTTAATTTAACCTTGACTATTTTAATTTACACGTCACAATTTTTTATTTTTTTAAAATACATAACAATGCCACATCATCAGATATTAGCCACCTGGCAGCTCTGCCGTTAACAAAGTTAACACTGTTACCAAAAAGGACCTATTTGCTCAGTTTTTGCAAAAGCTGGGACTTAAGTGAACTTTTTAAAAAAGGGAGGACCACTTTGAACAAACCCTCCCAAAAGAGGGACCAAAATAGGTATTAAACCAAAAAAAATACTATTGAAAAAATAGCTGAAAATATCATTATAATTTACTTACTAAAATTTCATAATTTATATTTTATTATTCTATTTTTCACAATATTTTTATTTTATACATGTTTATATTAAAATATTTCATATATATATATATATAATATTAAAACACTAATAATAGTTATATTTATTAATTATAATATATTTAAGATATTTAATAAATGTAATTTATGTTTATTAAATATAAAAGTTTCCTTGAGATGAGTAAATACATATTCAAATAAGCTATTATATAAAAATTAATTAATTACCAATAATTTAATATATATAAATTTGGAATATATAAATGCAATCATTTATTTTATTTTTTCTATCCTAAGTTATTGATTAAATAAACTATCATTGCTCCAATGATGTATAATTTTTTAGTTTTTACTTTTCAAATAAAAAGTATTCTTTGTCTTTTTAATATTTTTTGCGGTAAAAATAGCTCTTATTTCATCCATTTATTCATTATATTTGTGTGCAAATGTATTTTCTTAATTAATGCCATTGTAAGATTTATATAAACACATTATACTTATTGATTTTATTAAATAAAATAGATTAATAATTTTAAATGAGTGCATTGATATGAATATGTATTATTTTTATAAAATTATCCTAATAATTTTTTTGACTTTGTAGATTAGAGGTTAATTTTGTTTTTTTTTTCCTCTCTTGAATTTTTTTTTTGTTTTTAGTATCTACTGTTAATTTATTTTCTTTAACATACTTTTGATAATGTTATCATGATACAATCATATATCATGTTATTAGTGTTAGTTAATATTGAACAATGTTTATATCCACGTTTTTCTTAGACAACGTTTAAAAATCCATACAGAAATCTAGCTAAAGATTTTGTTGATAATAATGCATGAGGATTACACGAAAAATGTATTCAACTATATAAAAAAAATATTTGTAATTAGTATTTGAGTGTGTATCACTAGTGCAAAGACGCTATTTAACGTCACCCCTTAGACGTTGGTTAAGGGTAAGCACGACGTATATTGATGACCGGTGGCATTTTCGTAAATAAGTTGGCCATATAGACGTCAGTTAGAAGGTGTCCCGACGTTTATAATATTTTAGACGTCGGAGCCCCTCCTAACTGACGTCTATATGTCTGACAGGTGGGTGAAAAATCATTTCTTTCAGTCATATAGACATCAATTAGGAGGGGCCCCGACGTCTATATGACGGAAATTAATAGTTATTCACCTACCTGCCAGACATATAGACGTCAGTTGGGAGAGCCCCGACTTCTAAAGCACTTTAGACGTCTGTTACTCTGGGAACCGACGTCTAAACCCTAAATCCAGAAATTCAAAAAGTCACTTTTTGACTCCATTCAGACATCTGATTCTGCCATTCCGACTTCTAAAGCATTTTAGACGTCTGTTACTCTGGGAACCGACGTCTAAACCCTAAATCCAGAAATTCAAAAAGTCACTTTTTGACTCCATTTAGACGTCTGATCCCGCCACTCCGACTTCTAAAGTACTTTAGACGTCTGTTACTTTGGGAACCGACGTCTAAATGTCTGCATTAAAACACCGCGAACGCGAGGCAGTAGTTACGCGCACTCATTGTTCATCATCTTCCTCGCGTTTTCTCTGCACAGGCTACATTTTTCAGGTTCGTTTTCTCACTTTTGCACCATTTAAAATTAATTTTACTCCGATTACATTACTCTTTGATGAATTATTTTTTATTTGAACCGATTAAAATTCGTTTTCATTGAGTTTTTGTGCAGTTTTGCTCATGTCCTTAGGCAGCGTTCTTGGACGGCGATTTCTTGCGTTTTGCACTCCTCCAATTCCCTCCACTACATTATCAAAATCGTCCAATACAAAATAAGAACATACAATCCATTCTCTTCAACTAAAATACAAAGTTGTAAACTCGAATCACCATGACCTAGGAGCAACTCGAGAGGCCTCAAGCGGAGAAAGATCCTATCAAATACGGCGACATTTTAGACGTCTGATCTATGAGTCTGACGTTTATATAGACGTCTGACCTATATAGTCTGACGTCTATATAGACGTCTGACCTATGGGGTCCGACGTCTGATTTAACGTCACTAGAATAGACGTCGGTTCGGAATCTGACGTTAAAAACCTAAAATAACGATGTTAAATAATATGTGTTTGTTGAAAGATAAAAATAACTTAATAATTGAAATTTTTTTCTTAAGTTGAAGATTTAAAGCATTGTTAAAAAAAGTGTAAAGAGAAACTTTAGTTTTAACTTCTTCTTTTTCCTTATTTTTTTTTACCATCTTCTTAATTCAAACAGAGCCTAAGTAACTTAGAAAATACCTGTTTGTAATAATTTATTTGAATATTGTAATTTCTTCTAAGATTAATATAGAAGTGAATAAACTCACAACATTTTACAAAACCTTAGAGGATAGTCCATTGAGTTTGTGAATTGATATTTCTTTTTGAAGAAATGTCAAAATTGATTTTAGATTTTCATATTTACAATATCACACTAATCAACTCTTCTAATGTGTTGCTTGTATTTTAGTTGGCACTACAGTTTGACTTTTAGGGTTAAACTTAACATTATTAAAGATATGAAAAAAAAAAGTTTTAAATTATCACTTCTTTTTAGATAACAAGTTTTCAATATTTAGAAAAGGATATTCAAAAATGATAAATTTCCAATTATCCACTCATTTTCTGTATTTAGAAAAAGATGTGAAAAAAATGAAAAGTTGTCAATTGACCAATCACTTTCAAAGATTTCAAATAAGAGTGATATACAAGTAAAGAATAATAACATTTTTAAATATTATTAGATAAAAATGTTTGATGTTGTTGAGAAGGAAAATCATATTCTAACTTATGTCAACAATTACCTTCATGGATATGTATTTGTTTGAAGTGTTTCTTTTTTATGTATTTGAAGTGTTTTGGTCAATCCATTGTCAAAAAGCATTGTTTACATTTTCAAAAGCATAAATAGTTTAAAAGCATTGTTAAAAGAAACATAAGAGAAACTGTATTTTTAACTTGTTTTTTCTTCGTTTTCTTTTATACCATCTTCTTAATTCAAAAAAAGAGCCTAAATAACTTAGAAATTTAGAAAATTATAAAATTATAAAGTATTAAGATTCTAACTTTGTAAAATCTACTTATCCGTGAACAGATTACTGTGTTTATTCGTAAAAATATTTGTAAAAACTTCATATACGTAAACGTACTACTAGCTAATTTTTATCAATAATTTTTTTATGCAGGAACTAGATTTCCTGTGAATTTTATATACAATATAGAGAAAAAAAAATCTACAAATAAAAGAGAAAAATTCTAGAAGTGTTACATTATTAGCTAAATAGACATAAATCGTGGCATACATGAGTGACATCCAAAATATGTATATTTATTTGGAGAGTATTATTTTGACACATAACGAATTTTTACAAATACAAAACATTTACTTTTTTATGATTATTTAACCCTATCATTAATGTTAAATGAACTTTTTTTTACAATTTGTTTTTCTATATTTATTCTATCTAATAATAAATACTGTTCATTATTTTAACTATAGGAATTCATTATGATGTCTCACAATCTTTGTGCAATAATCATTGTGGCAAAATTTTCTAAATGAACAAATCAAAAGAATATGACACAAATCTAAAAAGCTCGTAAACTTTCTTCATTAATTCGTTCTTTATAGAGAAAATGTGTGTGACTTCAAGTTTGAATATTTTAAATTGGGAATTTTGGATGAAAAAGAAACAAAATAAAGAATTTTGAAGAACTTGAATACAACCATTTACTTAACATAAATCAATTTGTGATAAGGAACATGATGTTTCCTTCTATAAAGATAATTGTATAGTAAAAATACAAAAACAAGTTGAAACTTTCTCTAGAAATTAAAATGATGTTTACAGAATATATATAGTCTCATGAGTGTTGTTACATATGGACCTATTCAATCAAAATTATATAACTTGATGACAAGAGATATAGACTTATTATAATTAATGATGAAAATGACTTTTATTCCTAATTCAAAAGATAAATCTTCAAAATCTTTTATAGTATCTTTTCATCGTCTTGTAACATAAAAATCTCCTTCATATTAAACTAAACGTGTGCCTTTACTCCATTTACGAGCTTTATCTCTTTTACCTCATTATTGTTTTGTCATCTTTTCTCACCATATATACATAATCATCCCTTTCTCTTTCACCTATTGTTTTCATCTTTGATACTATCAAAACTCTTTCATTTTCAAACCTTCCTCACATCAACTGTCTAAGTATCTCTCTTCTCATGTTATCATGTTTCGTATGAGGGTGCACAAAATAAACCATATACTAAATTAAAATGTTAAAAATTGTGGTGAACAAAAAATAGTTTATATGAATTTAATTAAACTAAAAATAGTTAAGACAAATTAAATTAAACTAGTTTTTGTTTTATCAAATTACATTGTTTAGTGTATATAATTTATTCATTGTTTATTATATTTCTCTCTTCCTTCAAATATACAATTATCTTATGGTAAGAATATAGTTTTTTATTATTAATTAACTTAAATTTTTTAAAATTTTGATTTATATATATAAAGTGTTAAAAAATTCACTGGATAAGTTATGATATCATAAATAAAATTAATTTGTAATTCAGTGTATTAAAAAGGCTCAACAAACATCAATTACATCCATGTTCAACATTTATATTTATTTAAATTATGTCTACTTACATATTTTGAATTTGTGCATTGTTGAATGTAAATGGCAGATTAATTTTAATTTTATGATTCATATTTAATATATGACTTCATCCATAATTTGCTTCCATCAATTTCTATATAAATTTTACCACACAAATATTTTTTATTTACATTCATAAATATTCTCACGCTATATTTTATTCATATACATATTTATCTCCTTCGCCAATATTCATCTTATTTATCCAACCTCATATTTTTCATCCACACACATTCATTTACATTTTTTTTTCATGTTCTTTGTCCACATATTTTTCTTCTTTTCTTTATTTACACTCTTCTCGTCATTTCCTTATTAATACTCATTTGTTTCATCCACATTCATATGTCGTATGCACAATAATTCATTTCATCCATTATATATATATATATATATATATATATATATATATTCTTTTCATTTATATTTGTTAACTTCAAATAAATTGACACTAAATTAAATAAAATTTAAAATAAATAATACATTAACATGAGTTTGACTAACACTAATGACTTAGCGTTGACTAAAATATTAGATAAACTCTAATAAGTGGGTTTAAGACTAACTCAATCCTATAAAACCAGTTTATAAGATGAGTTTAACACCTCACTTATATATTATAAACTGATCTTATCTCTAACCCGATATGGGATTTCCAAACCCATTTTTCTGCACTAGTGCAATAGAAAAATAACATTACATAATTTGAAAGTAATTAATTAAATTTTTAATAAAAAAGTTCAGCTTTTAAAACTAAACGAAAAATAAGTATAATTAAGCTTTTATAAAAGTAGTTTAGTTTTACAGTGCAAAATAGTGCAAAATATTATAATTCGTATTTATTTAGTATATTAAAAGCCATGTATTTGCCTACTTTTATCAAGAGCACGGCTAAAAAAAAAAAGTAAAAGAAATAAAAATTCAAACCATGTATATATCTTCCACATATTTTCCACATATTCTAAAGATTAAAAAGATATGAAGAATGTGATTTTGTTGAGATTAGGGTTTGGGTTCCTATAAATAGTTTGGAGAGAGGAGACGAGAGGGGACTGAAAAAAGAAGTTGAAAAAGGAAGCAAGAAAGCAGGAGAAAGAGTCGCGGGGACTAACCATTTTTGTTGTGAGTGTATGATATATGTAACCCATTCGATGTGAACATTGTACAAACAGTGACGTTTTGGATAGTGCAAATCACTCATGTACAACATGCAGAACTGAATTTCTATCCAAAGATGTGTAACCATGGTGTTAGTATAATATAATATAATATTAGATACTTGAAAGAAAGGGTGAAACATTTAAATTGTTTATTAATTATGAATTACGCGAAAGAAAAGTCGTCATACACAGGAAGAGTGTGTGAGAGTAACGTGAAGTTGTATAATAACCGAGTGTGTATAAAATATTATAATATGTTGGTTAGTAGGTGTTGCTTGAGGAAATTGGTGAATGATAGTCATGGATTTTATAAATAGGTGTCATAGGAGAGAAAAGTGAGAGAAAACTTATGATATAGCATGTGTTTGAGAGATTAATAAGGTGATCACTAAGCATATATTCCTTCATCTTGGTTTTCAGAATAAAGTTCAAATTTTCTCATCAGTTTGTTGGGAATGGCTTCAAATGTCTTACAATGGTTGAGTCTGGTGGCCATCATTTGGCTTCAATCAATTAGTGGAACCAACACTAATTTTCCTTCTTATTCAGCACAGCTGAAGGAGCTTCTTTCCCTTTCTGAGCTTCAGCTCAACAACCTTGCTTTTGCTTCAAATGCTGGCAAAGTGTTTGGCTTTTTATCTGGCCTGGCTTCGGTCTACTTACCCCTTTGGCTTGTGCTCATGATCGGTTGACTAGTTGGCTACGGTGTACAATATCTCTTCATCACAAACCATATCTCCTCTCTCTCCTATTGGCATGTCTTCTTTCTTACTGTTTTAGCAGGAAACAGCATTTGTTGGATTAACACTGTCTGCTATGTCATCATCATCAGGAACTTCCCATCTGATCGCCAAGTTGCTGTGGGATAACAACTAGTTACCAGGGATTAAGTGCTAAGGTTTATAGCACCAATGTTGTCGGCCACAAAAAAAAGGTCATAGTCTTTCTGCTTCTGAACTCGGTTTTGCCTCTACTAAACAAATTATGTCCACTGGGTAGCCAGCCTTATAGGTATTCTAGTGTCCCTTTTCATGCCTCTGTTAGTTCCACTTTGCATGATGATCGTGGGGTCATGGCATAAAAATACAAAAGAACAAAATGTCTATAATTTAACTGGGGAGGATGTACATGATAAAAGAACAAAGAATGAGGTGAGAGAGAATGATGAAAGTGAAGAAGTTCATGATGTAGGTGTAAGAGAAGAAGTAGGAGTAAAGTTATTGTTGAGAAGATTAGATTTCTGGTTATACTTCTTTGTATATTTGTTCGGTGCAACACTGGGCTTAGTGTTTCTTAATAATTTGGGACAAATAGCCGAATTCCGAGATTACTCTCACTGGTATAAAAATCATATTTTATGACGTACAAAAACGAACTATAACGTACATAGTTTTGTACGTGAATTTTTACTACGTCATAAAATGAATGTGTACACATATTATAACGTACAAAACTATATACGTCATAGTTTATTTTTGTACGTTATAAAATATGATTTTTGTACTAGTGTCCGAAACTTCTTTGTTGGTGTCTTTGTCTTCTTCTTTTGGATTCTTTGGACGTCTCATGCCATCTGTAATAGATTACTTTTACAGGTACATAATTCAATTTTTATCTTCTTAGTATTCGTCTAACACCAACCAATGAAGATCAACCTGCTATTAAAATTTTATTGACATTTTTGTTTATGATGGTATGCAGTAAAAATAGATATGCCATATCAAAACCAGGTTACATGATGGTATTGATGGCTCCAACTGCTGGGGCGTTTTTCTTACTGCTGAACAAAGAATCACTTTGCCTTGTATATTAGCACTGCCATAATTGGAGTGTGTACTGGTGGAATAACTTCAATTGCTGTGTCAATGACCACTGAACTATTTGGAACCAAGAATTTCTCAGTGAACCATAATGTGGTGGTAGCCAACCTTCCTGTGGGGTCCCTTTTTTTGGATACTTGGCTGCTATGGTTTATCATAAGGGAGGGAATGAAAATGGAAAATACATGGGCATGGAATGCTACAGCAACACTTACATCATATGGGGTTACCTTTCTTTCTTTGGCACTTTTTTGGCTTGCATTCTATATACTCGGACTCGCAAGTTTTATTCACATAAACAGTAGGATATATATATATATATATATATATATATATATATATATATATATATATATATATATATATATATATATATATATATATATATATATATTTATATTTATGTATTTATATATATTTATGTATTTGTATATATAAATAACATGGATGTATACGTTTTTCATACAATCTAATATACACGGCCGTATACTATTATCTTCTACATGCCTTATAAAGCATTGCATTGTCATTTTTTTTTATATTATGGATGTATCTTTTTCAGTTTTAAACATCATCATTTTATAGTTGTATGTGTTGCAACTTAAATCTGACAATAACAATTATTTAACGCCAAATTTTTATGTTAGCTTCAACATTTGACCCACGCTAAATGCATACTTCATCATAGTATTTTTTTAGATGAAATTACAAATTACAAATTATAAATTATTGACCAAACATGATGTCTACATGAAATTACAAATTAATCAAGTATTTTTTTTAATTAAAAATCACTCCAAGCTTTTAGAAGATAACGAAATTGTTTCGCAAAAGCTAATTCACCTGTTAGAATACGAAACTTCAATTCAAAATACAAATTTGAAAAAGAATAAAAATAAGTTAGAAATACGGTCCTAAAGTACCATTATAATAGTCACTCGTTTACTATCATTTAAGAAGTCTTCCACTCTTTCTGAAACTCACGGGATACATGACAACACTCTTTTGTAATAAGTAACGTTGGACGATGAAATAAAAAAAATATATTTTTTTTTTGTGTGTGTGAAACCATGTTTTAGATCATTAGGTCAAAAACACTTGGCAGCTTTGTTGGATTTACAAAAGTTCAATATTGGATTCCATCAAAACTTTCTAAGAGTTGGACAATATTCATATATGTTTAGGGTTTCAACACTATTTTATTTTCTCATTATGCACACAAACTGCACACAAAAAGGAACTTAAACATAAAAACATGTATGGAAAAAATCCAGGTTGGTGGGTGGATAATATATATATATATATATATATATATATATATATATATATATATATATATATATATATCACAGTAAACAAGTATATCAGAGAAATTTAGAGAAAGAAAGACAGAGATGTATCTGACCAAACATTCTGTCAAATATAATTTAATCTGAAAGACAAAAAAGGCTAATGGCCATGCATGAGTTGGCGGAGGTACATGGAAAAAGAGTGGCTGAGAGCTTAAATAGTCATGCAGTTCAAGAGTTGAATTAGTGCTTCTCTCAAACTTTTTTAATTTTCATCTGGTCATGCGCATCATCAGTGGTTTCCACAAACTCAATACGAGGTAGTTCACCAATACATTGTAGAGTCTTATGAATAAGCACATCAATCTCTCGCTGCTTAGTATCCTCATAAACTTTATCACCCAATCTCCAAAGTTTTTTTCCCACACTGTNATATATATATATATATATCACAGTAAACAAGTATATCAGAGAAATTTAGAGAAAGAAAGACAGAGATGTATCTGACCAAACATTCTGTCAAATATAATTTAATCTGAAAGACAAAAAAGGCTAATGGCCATGCATGAGTTGGCGGAGGTACATGGAAAAAGAGTGGCTGAGAGCTTAAATAGTCATGCAGTTCAAGAGTTGAATTAGTGCTTCTCTCAAACTTTTTTAATTTTCATCTGGTCATGCGCATCATCAGTGGTTTCCACAAACTCAATACGAGGTAGTTCACCAATACATTGTAGAGTCTTATGAATAAGCACATCAATCTCTCGCTGCTTAGTATCCTCATAAACTTTATCACCCAATCTCCAAAGTTTTTTTCCCACACTGTCATATACCTTTTGTACAATAAACCCAGGATGATCCTTACGTTTTGGAAGTTGTTTATGTATGGGAGCAAAATGCACCACACACCTGTGCATGATAGCCTCAGCAGGAACATCATCACGATGGAAACTATAAAATAACTCCCTTGTATCATGTAATTTTCAGTTCCCGCCACCTTTTTTCTCAGCTTCTTCAGGACGATAAAACCATTGTCCGGTCACTATCACATTACCATTACTTCCTTGTTTAATGTCCTGACAATGCAGCATTAATATTGACAAGGGGAATGATAATACTAACTGCTAACAATGATTATTTAATAGGTGTGAAGAGAAATCAAATTCATTAATTTCAAAGATCTAAAATCAACAGTAGTTGACAAACACATAATATATAGTATATATACCTTAATAATTGCAGCATATGGCTTTTGGCCTTTTCCCTCGGGAAAGAAAAGAACAGAATCCTCCTGTATAAAAACAAAGCAAAAGGAATTGGGAAAAGTGTTTGGTCTGGAAAACCCTAATTCGTGAAGAATTAATGAGAACAAGGAGCTTACAAGAGTATATTCGATGCCATTGAAGATGAAGGACTCGTAGTGACTTCTCTTGCCTTTTCCTTTTCTCGAAAACCTAATTGGTTTACCAATAGGAGTAGCATCCTCCACAGGCTGAGGCGATTCTGGTACCTCTTCTTTTTTCTGCAGTTGTTGTTCTTCGTTCTTGTTATCATTATCGTCGTCTTCTTCTTCCTCAAAAAGCCTCAATCTTTTCCGCGTTTGTCGTGGACGTGATGCTTCATCTTCATCGTCGCTCACTGCAACTCGAATAAAGCGTCGACGATTCACCATGTTCAAGTGTGGAGTGATGATTACTGTCATCAATCTAAAATCTAATGCAGACTCAATATATATACAAGTCAAGACAAATCTTGTACACACTCACGCCATGTCGATTCAACTCAAGCGTTAAATATTTTCTCTACCCAGGTCTTTTTTATATAAATAATTAATATAATTTTAAATATATATAAAAAATATTAAATATATTTTTAATTTTTAATTTCTTTTTGTAAAATTATAATTCTTTCCAAAATTTTAATATATTTTATTTTTTAAATTTTAAAATGAATTAATATAATTTTTTAACTTAATTACGGGTTAATTTTATTTTATATGTTCTATATTGACATTTCACTTTTACATCACGCTATCGTTGAAATATCAATCTAAAATATTATTTAATAAATAAAAAAATTAATATTATGTATTAAAATGATTATATTTATTTATTTTTAAAATTTTATAGCTACAATATATTATAATTTAAAATAAGAATTTCAATCTCGCAAGGATGAAAAATATATTTAATCTTAAAAATATGTAATTGTATAATTAATGTCATGTTAATTTTTATGTATGTAATCTTATATTATAGATTTAAAATTCATATGTAACACTAATAAATTGTATTATAAGTCATACGTAAAAAAAAAACATTGAAAAGTAAAATATTTATACCATTATATAAAGATGTTTTTTTTTTTTACTTTCATTTTTATTTCTTAAATAATATGGTTAAACCCATTTAAGCGTCTCTATTTTCGTAAGATATTCCTAATTTGATCCTTTTCTTTTAAACATTCTCAATTGAGTCCTTATAAGTGTTAATTTCAAACAAATTAGTCTCTGCCGTTAAAAATCGTTAACGATGTTAAAATTGTGCAGAGGTGAGTAGATGACGTGGTTAAAATTCTCCTTTTGAAGTGTTAAAATTGTGCAGAGGGGTTAAAATTGAGCAGAGGTGTTCAAATATTTCTCATTCTCCTCTGCACAATTTTAACACCTTTGCACAATTTTAACACTTCAAAAGAAAATTTTAACCACGTCATCTACTCACCTCTGCCCAATTTTAACGCCGTTAACATTTTCAACTACATGGGCTAATTTGTTTGAAATTAGCACTTATAAAGACTCAATTGAGAAAGTTTAAAAGAAGGAGACCAAATTGGGAATACCTTACGAAAATAAGGACGCCTAAATGGTTTTAACCAAATCAATGTTTGTTGTACATGTAAAAGATTTATCAAACTGTGATAATTACTGTTAAATCAATTTTTCATTTTTGTGATAGTTTTATCATTCGTAAGTTTTATTATTCGATATGAAGATGAGCTTCTTGGGTGTGTTGGTGGTGTAGCCATGTGAAGTCTAGTTAAACACAAAAAGTTCTTTAGGTGTTGAGTTCTTTTCTATTTTATAGCTATCCTTTTTTTCCATTTTTCACGTGCAATTGGTTGTAGGCTCTCTTCTTTCACATACAAAAATATAAATAAGATAGTGTTTTTTTTTTTCGTATGTTGTGTATAATGTTTTCGCTTCTATTGTCTAATGTTTTTCCTTTTATTGTGTAATGCTTTTCTTCTAACTGGTTACATAACAAAATGTGACTACATTAAAAATGTTAGAATCAATAAAAAAAAGAGTTAGTATATAAAATGAAAGTGAGGCTTGAAATAAGATATTTATAAGTTTACATTTATCCAAGAAAAGTAAAATATATATATATATATATATATATATATATATATATATATATATATATATATATATATATATTAAAAAAATCAACTAATGCAAGTTAAATAATCATGTTAAAAAACCAATAAGATTATAAGTTCAAATACGAGTAAGAGTTAATATTATACTATTTTAAAAATATACAATATTAATGAAAAAAAAAGTTAAAAAAAACATTTAAATAATAGTAATGGAAAAAAGTAGTTTTAATGTTTATCAATGAATAAAAAATTTAAAATAACTCGTGTATGTGTATTATTATAAATTTTAAGTTAATAAACATTAACTTTATAAATTCAGTTTTTAAAAGTTAAATTATAAAATGATTTAGTCCAATTTTTATTGTAAATAATTCAATATTTTTAATATAATATGATATACTTATTTGACGTTTTAGTTAGTTAATTTTATTCTATCATATTTCTTAATTTCTCCTTTCTCCCACCATCATGTATTTCAATCAATCTTTCCTCCTTGTTCTCTCATAAATTATTATAGATACAGACACATTCACACACACACATATTACCCATACAAACACACACACACTCAAACAAACAAGCACGCACAAACACGCATTGACACACACATACACAAACACACATACACATACACACATGCATGCACACACACTCACACACACCCACAAACACATACACACACACAAACTTATACCCACAATCTCATTCACCCATACACATATATCACCCACATAAACACATAAACACAGGCACACACACATCACACACAAACACATAGACACACACACACATATTCTCTCTCTCTCAAACATGAAACCACACAATCACACACACACACACACTCGCACACAAAAATACAGAAACAAACACATACAAACACAAATAAAAATACACACACTTACTCACACCCAAACAAACACACACATACACACATATTACACACACAAACACATGTACACACACAAACTGACACACACACGCTCACACACAAACACATGTATTAAACACATAAACACAAATATACACACGCACAACCGTATAAACATATACCCGCATACCCTCCCACACATATTACGCACACAAAGACACTCACAAACAAACACTCCCAAACACACAAGCAAATACACACACTCACACAAACACAAAAAAAAACACAACAAACACATACACAAACCCTGCCTCCACACACACATACACACATAGATACATGCACACATACACCTTAACAGACATATATTACATACACAAACACACATATTACACACACACACTCACATATAAACACATACAAAAACACACGTAATTATATCAACACAGACACATACACACTCACACACACACACACATCACCCAAACAAACACACACACACACACACACACACTCACATAATCATGCACACACAACACATAAACACACATGCACACACAACACATAAACACACATTCACACACACACATACACATACACATACACATAAACACACATTCACTCGCGGTAAAATCACCCACGATAAGATTACCCACGATAAGTTCACCCACGATAAGTTCACCCACGATAAGATCACCCACGATAAGATCACCCACGATAAGATCGCCCACGATACGATCACCGACGATAAGTTCACCTACGATAAGTTCACCCACGATAAATTCACCCCCGATAAGATCACCCACGATAAGATCACCCACGATAAGATCACCCACGATAAGATCACCCACGATAAGATCACCCACGATAAGTTCACCCACGATAAGTTCACCCACGATAAGTTCACCCACGATAAGTTCATCCTCGATAAGTTCACCCACGATAAGTTCACCCACGATAAGTTTATCCTTGATAAGTTCACCCACGATAAGTTCACCCACGATACGATCACCCACGATAAGATCACCCATGATAAGATCACCCACGATAAAATCACCCACGATAAGTTCACCCACGATAAGTTCACCCACGATAGGATCACCCACGATAGGATCACCCACGATAAGATCACCCACGATAAGATCAACCAAGATAAGATCACCCACGATAAGATCACCCACAATAAGTTCACCCACGATAAGTTCACCCACGATAAGGTCACTCACGATAAGTTCACCCACGATAAGTTCACCCACGATAAGATCACCTACGATAACATCACCCACGATAAGATGACCCACGACAAGTTCATTCACTATAAGTTCACCCACAATAAGATCACCCAAGATAAGATCATCCACGGTAAGATCACCTACGATAATATCACCCATGATAAGATCACCCACGATAAGATCACCCACGATAAG
>NC_028353.1:6763588-6765245 GCF_000741045.1 Vigna radiata var. radiata
GATAAGATCACCCACGATAAGATCACCCACGATAAGTTCACCCACGATAAGCTCACCCACGATAAGATCACCCACGATAAGATCACCCACGATAGGATTACACGATAGGATTACCCACGATAAGTTCATCCACGATAAGTGCACCCAACGATAAGTTCACTAAACGATAACTTCACCATACGATAACTTCAGCTAACTATAAGTTCAACCAACGATGACTTCACCAAATTGTAATTCACTCGCGATAAGTTCACCCACGATAAGATCAGCCACGATAAGATCACCCATGATAATATCACGCACGATAAGATCACCAACGATAAGATCACCCACGATAAGATCACCCACGATAAAATCACTCACGATAAGATCACCCACGATAAGTTCAAATGGGATAAGTTCACCCACGACAAGGGTGCAATAATGATATAGTCAGTAGAGCCCATAAAGCAAACGTGTTCCTTCGCCATCTATAGCCACGACATGTCTCGCCAGATAGAGACTCACCATTACTGCTCCATACTACACCAAAATTTAATCCAATGCGCCGTCTACGATTCTGATGAATTGGGTGCTCGTCTTCTTGATCTTCTTCTTTTCTCTCTCTTTTTGTTTCAACTTTCTCAAAACTCAATATCTTATTCTTCGTCTTCTTGTTTTCTCTCTCTTTTTGTTTCAAATTTATCAAAACTCAATATCTGATTTGTTTAATGTTTTGGTTGTGTGCTTGATAGGTGTGAAGTATATTGTTTCTGATGACTTCACCAAACGTTGATATCTTTGATCTTTTGCTTTGCTTGTCATGTGTTTTTTTTTTATTTCGAATTGAAAATTTCTGAATGATGATTTGGACCGTGCAGGTCAAATTGGGTCTCTAGGTGAACCCTAGAGTTCCAGAGCTTATTGGGAAACCGAAGCTCGAAAACCTAGCCAAAACATACGACAAATTCTGTTGTACGTGGTTGGTTGATAGAGGTACGCATACACGGAAATAATTTGATCCTCTTTTGAGTTTTTTTTTTGTAAAGTATTTAATTACAAATGCAGGGAGCACACTTGCACTGATGATATATATTATATGTTGATGGATTGAATCTAAAGCTTAATGACATAAGCTATTTTTAAGGATAAATTATAATTTATTATAACCATTTCACTGACAATTAATCTTTGTATTACAAAGATTACACTGGAAATCTTTGTTCTTTCTTGTTATTTCTTGTTCTTTCTTTTACACAATTAATATTTGATCTTTCTTTTTCTAACGCAACGGGTTGTCACAGGATTTTACAGTTGGCAATTGACAATTGATCTTTGTTCCTTCATAGGGCAATTAATTTTGTTTTTTATTGTTCTTTCTTTCTTTGTGACATGGGTTTAAGGTTGGAAATTAGCCTTCATTCCGACAATTAATTTTCGTTCAATTATTTTTCGTTCCTTCTTGATTCTTTCTTGTTATTTTTTTGGCAATTAATCTTCGTTCTTTTTTTGTTCTTTCTTTGTTTCTTTGGTAGCCAATTAATTTCTGTTTAGGGCAATTAATCTTTAATCTTTTTCGTTTTTTTTTTTGTTTTTTTAGTGAATTTGAATTTGAATTTGAATTTGAATTTGAATTTCTCATGAGATGAGAATTTGAATTTCTCATGAGATGAGAATT
>NC_028353.1:6765407-6864522 GCF_000741045.1 Vigna radiata var. radiata
TGAATTTCTCATGAGATGAGAATTTGAATTTCTCATGAGAATTTTATTCCATCCTATTTCTTAATTTCTCTTTTCTCCCACAGGTATCTCAATCAATCCTATTTCTTAATTTCTCTTTTCTCCCACAGGTATCTCAATCAATCTTTTTTCTCTCATAAATTATTTGCTTACATGTTAATTTTTAATTTTTTTTATTTTATTACAATTTTGAATTACTAACTTTAAAAGTATACTTAAGAGTTATACATACTTTTTATCCATATTACTTTAAAAGAATATATATATATATATATATATATATATATATATATATATATATATATATATATATATATATATATATATATATATATAAAATATCCTCTAGAATCATCGTATGATAAACAATACTAATCTTATAAACTAAACAAAGTAGCATGTATTTTTTTTAGATTTATTAGCCATCTATACAGACAACTCTGTTTTTTTATCAATCGATTGATGTAAAATAACTCAAGATAATCTATACAAAAATACTTTTTCCATGCATCTTTTACTACATAACATTAAAAAAAAAAAAAAAAAAAACTTTATGAAGGTATATACTAACTATGGTTGCCAGATGACCTACGATATCTTTATCTACTTGAATATATTAACATGTTAGTAGACTTTTGAATTGTAAAACAACTCCTTACACTTATTATGCAAAAAGTTGCTAAGCTCAAACTATAATTAATTAATTAGCAAGGCTTTTCAGTAATCTAATTTAAAATACAAGAGGTTGTACGATTCTATTTAATCTCAAGTCATAATTTGACTTTTTACACAGCTTTTAAAATTGATTACTTAATTAAACGCTACAATTCCAAGGGGCGGCTTCAACAGAAAAACAGGTGAATGCAGACAAAAAAATGTTGTTGTTAATTAGTTTCCTTGTATGTCTGTTTCTGTATCAGAGTGAGAAGTAGACGATTAACAAATTTTTGGATTGTTCTGGTCGTTGGAATATTAAATATGTTAATTTCTGCTAAGGTAAGATGAGAAAAAAAAAATAGTTCCCAGTTTGCCCTCAATGATATATACTGCATAACAGACATTTTTAATTTATGCTAAAACAATTACAAATACAGTCCAGGTGATGGAATGAGAATTAATTTATACAAGTGGTGTCAAAGAAAATACAAGTGTATATTACTCATATTAATGAAAATACAAATGTATATTTCCATGGATTAATGAAAATACAAGTGTATATTACTCATATTAAATTTAATAATAACAAATAGCTGGTCCCAGTGATAATAGAATCAATTTCCTTAAATAAATCTTCCAGTTGCAATCTTATAGATAAATTAAAAAAAGTATTTAATAGAGATGGTAAGTCACATATTTCTCAACAAAATTGACAAAATTGGTAGATACTCCATCATGATACAATCTTTAAAAATGTTAAATATTATAAAAGTTTATGCTTCAAAGAAGAATATAATTGATTAAATGCATTTTTTATATTTGTTAAAATATTTAAGATTCTAATTTTAATATAAATGAATTAAATAAGTTTAAATTAGATCAATTATCTATATTAAAATGTGGGGATATTTGGGTAAATTTACTGTTATGACTATAAATTGATCGATTTTTCACTCCTCTTCATCCAAAAAGAAAGGAAAATTGAGTAAATTTACAAGTATATGAGTTTGGAGTGAGATTGTGTAGAGTTAAAAGTTTCATGGCTGTGTTTATTATAGGAAAGAAATAGATGGATGAGACTATAGAAAAAAAAAAGGTTGAGAAAAGAAAGGTAGATAACAAAAAAAATTAACTATTTAGATTTTGGTAAAGTATAAATAAGTGAAAAAAATTAACTTATAATGTATGTACTATAATATTTTTTATGTTAGAAAACAATATAATGTTGTTAGTTATTATGATTTCATTTTCAGTGAAAATGAGATGGCTGGTTTAGTATAGCATAATGTGAGGTCCCACATCGTGAACGCCTCAAATCATGAAATCAGCATACATATTTCATTTGTGGTATCAGTTGTTTTTTGAAAAGACTAATGATAAAACTAACTATTTGATGATTATCTGAGACTCACAATATGAAAATCACATCAGAAATAAGTAGAAAGATAATTAATGAGTTTGAATCCATCAGCTTTTAGCAGCAAAGCATAAGGTAGGAGGAGAAAGTGAAATGAATTGCACATGCGATGCCTAATTGTTCTGTCTGGACATATTTGGCCGAGCACTTCCAAATGCATATTTTCTTGATTCATACGTAAGCTTACAATAACACCCATCTAATCTCAATTTCTATATCTATTTCACGTTATCGTTGACTTTGACTTTAATACAATGTTCCAAACCGCTAACCTTCACCATGACATAACCATTTCTATTACCTCAACTCAAGAACAAGCCCCATAGGATGAGCAGCAACACTGCAGTTAATTCCCCTGGATTCCTCGGCTCAAGCAACATCAGTAGCTACAGTTATGGCATAGGAATCTCCATTGGAATTCTGTTGCTCATCATAACTATCACTCTAACTTCCTACTTCTGCACCAGAACACATGTCTCATTTGCTCCAGCTGCCAGGAACAGAACATTCACTCCGAATGCTCTTCAACCAAACCACTCTGTTGTTGATGTCAGTTTGGATGAAGCCACCATTCTGAGTTATCCAACCCTGCTATACTCTGAAGCCAAAACTCAGAAGTCTGATTCCACTGCAACATGTTGCTCCATTTGCTTGGCAGATTACAAGGACACTGATATGCTTCGCATGCTACCTGATTGTGAACACCAATTCCACCTCAAATGCATAGATCCATGGTTGAGATTGCATCCCACTTGTCCAGTTTGTAGAACATCTCCGATTCCAACACCCCTTTCAACTCCTCTGGCTGAAGTGGTTCCATTTGCTACTGTACGAGATTCTTGATTAAAAATAAGATAAATTTATAGTATATAAATTAATATGTTCATTTGAATCTATTATAGTATATAAATTTCTAACAATTGTATCAAAATTTGTATTTCTTGAATCTATTATTTCTCCTCTGTTGTCTCAAGGGTGGTTTCATCCTTTACTTGAGGTGTTTTTTCTTGTACGTATCGAAAACTGAATTATGCACGTGTGTTTCCATGAATCGAGATTGTTCATCATAGCTAGTTCTAACCTCAAATCTATACCTAGACATAACTAATAAATTTGACTATTTCAAGACATTTTTACAAGACTTTCATGATCTTGTTACTATTAATTATAAAACGTTTTCAGAGACTGAGAAATGGATGAGCCAAAGAGAAAAAAACCAGTCTTTTCAGTCAATTTATACTAATTTACGGTTTCACCTCTCATAGTTGATATAAATAATTATCACAAGTGGGATTGCACATACATTAATGTCAAAATTTAGATTAAATTAATTATATTCCTTCCTTCTTTATTTTTTAAATATGGCTTCATATTTTTCCCTTTCTCATCATATACTAAACTCTCCCGTGTTTATTTAAGGTTCGGACAAATTGTTTACTTCTGGTTAAAGTTGAAAAAAATGGAAAAATAAGAAATAGATTACACAATTTATTTTATGCAAAAATAAAAAGAAAGAAACTGAGAGTATCCAAACTGACCCTATATATTCAATTATGTTCATTATTTAATGAATTGTGTTACAAAGATTTTTAAAATATTTGTTTCAAAATAGAAAACACAATAATTAATCGTGAATGATAATTCTTTTACTTTTTATAATAATTAAAAAGTAATGGATAAAATTATTCATATAAAATAACATCGTTTTATATTTTATTCATATTCACTTTCTTTAGTATCCAAATAATTGTTCTTGCCTTTAATTACTAAATGTTAGATCCATTTGTTATGTTCTCTTTAAACCTTGATACATGATCAAGTATGTTAATCATTAACTAGAAATTTGAAAGTTAAGAAGATAAGACTAACAATAAGAAGAGTTCTTCATAATTTGGATAATGAATTAAATCTCAAGTTTGAAGAAATCTCTTCGGACTGTAAGTTGTTTATAGTTTCAGTCAATCTTTATGTGATACATGATTAAATACTATTTATAATTTTATTTTAAATTTAAAATTCATATCGCTTAGGGATTGGTCAACCATATAAAACAGTGGTAATTTAAGATCACTAATAATTTCTTCAGTTACTAACTATTATATTGAAAGAAAATATCAAAGTGAAGAAAAAAGGTAATTGATATTCTAATATATTATATATATTTTACCTCATATGACTTTAAATTCCAATTAATACTCACCTATCCTATAGATACGAAACAGAAAACTAAAGGCCCCATAATATAAAAAAAAAATGAAATGTTTTCAAATATAATATTAAAAATAAAAAAAAAAATAAAAAACTGCCGAAACTAATTCATTCACTTTCATGAAAAATGAATTGGGACAAATCAATTCGTTATAGTTAGAATGAATTTAAAATCTTAATCACCATGACTTGAAAGCAAGTTGAAAAGACAACCTAGTACTTTTTTATTATTTTTCATATTATATATATATATATATATATATATATATATATATATATATATATATATATATATATCATAAAATTATGTATTAAAGATTTAAATGGTTAATTAGTATTTGTAATTAAATAGACTAAAAGAACTTTTAGTTTTCTATCTTAAATTACTGTATTATGATTAATAATTAGAATTTATCTAATAAATATTATTTAATAATGATAATATAACTTCAAATAAATATTAATTAAAAATTTGAACTCACAAACGTTACATCAGCCATGACTAAAAATAGTGTTATGTAATTGAAAAAAATAAAATGAGCATAAGAAAAACCTGTGGCAATAATTGAAAAAGTGATATTGAAAGCCGAAACAACCAAAATAGATGGATGTTGTATGATATCATATCATATCAAATTCAAATCATCAAATTCAACCTGCTTAATTCTATCATAATGCCCCAATAATTACTTAACAAAACTTCAACCAAAAGAAAAGTGACATAACAAAACAAATGCAATCATCCCAAAACTACCAAAAGCCAACGGCTACAGTATAAAACGTATATATCGTTAATCAATTTAATTTCTTCCTTATTACCTTGTATAATATATAACTAATAACATGAAATGTTTTGCTATATTTGTTGCATGCATGTGATGCAATCCCATGCATTTGTTATTTATTTATTTTATCTTAAAAAAACAAAAATTATATTTTGACACACAATTTTTTTTTTATTATTTGACACTATTTTTTTCTTTTTGAAAAGTACAAAAAATTGTTTTTTTATGTATTTTACCTTTATAATATATATATATATATATATATATAAATAAATGTAAATGTGTATTATTTTATCATTATTCAAAATAAAAAGTAATACTCTATTCAATCTTTATGCAATAAATAAGCAAAAATATTTTAATATTATTACTCATCATTTTTACCTATGTGGACATTCCAATTTTTCTTAAATTTTCATTTATTTTTAGTTTCATCTAAAGTCATAGTGGCTAAACTATTGGTTACTTCTCTAATAATAACTAGAATTATAACTAAGAAGAGTTATATATATAGAGTTAACTTTGTGATAATAATGCAATGAGTAGAATTATAATCAATACAAAAATGTATCTATATAATATTGTGTTAAAATGGAGCTAACCGCCATCAGAATACTGCATTAATTGTTTTGTTGGTATCGCAGTTTTGTTTCCTAATCCGGCAAGGCAGCAACAACCATATAAGCATGTTTTTTCAAATGTCAAATCTTAGTTGACCAATTCCTAGCTCTTATGATTATCTTTTTCTGCATACATGTTAAAATGCTAAAACACTTTAACACTCAGTTCCTTCTATTTTACCAACATGCCCACTACATAAATCATTCATCTATCTATCAGGAATTGATAGTATCTTTTTATTTAATATGAAACTTAGATTCTTAAATAATTATGTATGCATATGCTTTGTTTCGTCAGTTTAATAGAAACTTGCACTGCATATAATAAATACAGTGACAAGCAATACTAGTCTTTGCAGGAGGGATACAGAAAGCATGAAAAAGTTGGCAAATGCATAGAATGAAGTATGCTTTAAAGTTTACTTGTCATTACATTCATGTGCTTGATTTATGAAATGCATCCAAAAGGGTATACTTGTGCCTACACATCAATGTACAAGGGCTTATGGTCTGACACAAACGCGATTAAACATTGAACATGTTTGGTGGACAAATTATTGATTCACTTTTTTGAAATAGACATTTAATGGTTGCAATGTCTAGTGCTTTTTCTTAATTTTTGCTTGCAACAACTAATCTTTTTAGGTCTTTCCAGTGTGCTGCTTTATGTGCGTGATAACGGCATTTGATTGCGGATGATCAAATTAACAGAGATTGACTTTGGTGTAATAAAAAAGCGTAGATGATCATTAAAGTTGAGAAGGGTGAAAGGTAATGAAACTGCAAAGAAATTGTAAAGTTATTCTCACTAAAATCATGAAAACATCTTTAAATTTGTCAAAGTGAAATTTCACAATAGACATTAACTTTAAGGCAAAACCTCAATCATGATCGATCGGGAACTACTTATCAATCACATTAGTCTCTCGAAAAGGACTGTAGTCATTAATTTGTCGTTTACAATGTTACTAGCGTGTCGGTCACTAAATTTCCATCGACAAATTTGAGAACTTACTTTATAGTCAATCTTTTTCCACTATTTGTGTCTTTTTCTCCCTGCAATGTAATGGGAGTTGCTTAAAGATTCTTAGACTTAAAGAAGTTATTCTTCTGTATAAGAAATTGATGCACAAGTTTTTATATAAACAGCAATTCTTAAGAACTTTGATGTTATGCTTCATTTTAAGTTTGTAAGGATGGGAAGAAAATATATGTGAAGCTATTAAATCTCATCTGACACAGTGGAATCTGTTGGAAGACTCACGTCTAAGGTAAATTTAGATTATTATAAGAGATGCAAACCTTATTTATAAAATCTAAAATCTTATTTTTAACATATTATTAGATTCATGAGTTGATAAATTTCAGCATGATGGTATTGCAGCATTGCATATAATTTTTATTCTGATATTATTATCCGAACGCGGCTTTTACCAGAAATATGTTGAATCATGATCATCGGCACACTTTGTCTCCTTTGCATTGGCCAAATGAATAGATGTGGTCCAAGGGCACTCCCAGTGAAATTGGTATGAAACCAAGTGAATGATATGGCAAATTGAGATTGCATAAGGCTGGCATAGTTTCCCAATCAGATAAGCAAATGATTTATAGTTTTGAATTAACAAATATTCTTCATATTCCAAATCCATGATTGAGGCACCAAATGGTAGGTAAAGGGTCAGTCCCACTCTAATCTGATAAAAGATGAGGAGTGGGTATGGCCTTGTCCCCACATCGTCCAGTGATCATTCAAAAGCAAACCCAACATCACACACACCTTTAGAATCTCCACTTTATATACTCTCTTCAAACCATAACACAAAACTTATCGTCATTCTCACCCTCTTCTTTTCTTCACATGCCATCCAATTTTCTAGACACAACAGGAATAATGGTGAGGGGAAGGTTCGTCAGAAAACTAAAACTCCTCCCAACCATAACCAACTTGAAGAAACAAGGCCTACTTCTTCAAAAAAGGTTTACAACCCCATATCATGACTACAAAGAAAACAACCTGTCTGAGCTAGTGCTTGAGGATGGTAATCATTTTGAGGAGGAAGAAAAGTTATCAGACAAGATGGCATCATGCAACAACCAATACCCATCTCTCAGTGATTTCAAAGAGTTATGTCCACCAGGAGGGAATCACTCCATCGTTCTCTACACAACAAGCTTGAGAGGGATAAGGAAAACGTTTCATGACTGTAACACCATCCGTTTCTTGTTGAGGAGCTTCAAAATAATGTACCATGAGAGGGATGTGTCTCTGCACTTGGAGTTCAGAGAGGAGCTGTGGAAAATCTTGGGAGGGAAAGTGATTCCTCCAAAGCTTTTCATCAATGGAAGGTACATTGGAGGAGCTGATGAAGTGGTTGGGTTGCATGAGACAGGGTGGCTTGGCAAGTTTCTAGAAGGAACACCAACTCACTCTAGTGATTCTCCTTGTACTGGCTGTGCCAACATTGGATTCGCCATTTGTTCCAACTGTTGTGGAAGTTGCAAAGTGTTCAGCGGCAACAGGGACAACAATGATCAATGCTTCGTTAGATGTCCTGATTGCAACGAGAATGGTCTTGTCAAATGCCCCGTTTGCTGCTAGAGATTTATCCAACCCTTGGTGCGTTTGATTTCATTTTTCAGTTCGTATCTTCTAATTACAAAAATCATATTTCTATTTTCACTCTATATTTTCTTTTCAAAAATTTGTTAAGGAAAAAGGTGACAACAAATTTACTTCGGTTGTTCTCACCGATTTCTTTATAGATTTGTGAAAATGAGATGTTTGAACAATTATTGACATCAACTGGAAATGAGAAGAAAAAACAAACCAAGGTGGCCAAAGAAGTTTTATATCATTCTTCTTGTACTATATTATTTATATTTTTTGCTCTTTAGTCTTGTCTATCTGGTTCCTTAGAAATGGACATTGTATGAAACTCGTACGTAGAAACTGCAATACAAGCTCATGTTGTGTAGTGTGACAGGTAAACATGTCACTCGGTTATTAATAGGTTGTACAGTGATTTTGAATGGAAAATTTGAGTATCGTGTTTTCATAACAACAGTGCGTAGATTTAGCTTCAATGTATAGAATACAAAAGAAAAAGAACAAAATGTAGAAGCACTAATAATCCTGGTTTTGGTTTTGTATTTTGTATTCCAGAATGTATATTGTACAATCCAAGAATATAAATTTTTTATTTAAATCTAAAAATGTTTCGAAGTGTATAGTCTGTGTATTTTGGAACCCAAAATAAAAAATAATAATGATAAAGATAAAATTGGAATTTTAAAATGTATAATGGGGTGCAGGATAAATTGTGGAGGTGCAGAAAGAAACACTGTAATAGAATCCATGAGATCAATCAAGTTCAGGCCCATAACTGTATGGAAGTCTAAGATCCAGTACTTAAAGAGATTCATGAAAAAACTAAAGTGGTCCACTTGGAATCAGAAGTTCAATTGCTAGAATTTGATTATTTGAACTAAAGTTTAATCAAGCCTACCTTAATCACAAAGACAAGTTAATTATATTTTTCCTTTTATTTACTTCTAAGTATAAAGGAACTAAATTATATAAATTATTTAAAATAAATAAAATATTGTTTATTATTTTAAGGGTGAAAATTTTGTTAATATTATAAAAAAAAAAAAGTAAAATGTTTATAGTGATCTTTAATTGTTTGTGGAGTTAACTTCTACATTTTTTTTCTCTAATTGCAATTATACACATCAAAATACTAATTCCTATAATGTCAGAATTTTTAATTTTTAATTTTACAGTTTAGGGTTCTTCATTAACACTATTAATCTAATAAATTTCTTATTTCTTTATTAAATTATCTTTTATCGTAAACTGAGTTCTACAAAAAAAAAAATCAACATTTTTGGTATCAAATTCTTTTCATGAAAATATGAAATTTAATATCGTTTTGTATTCGTTCGATTTTGAGTTTATAGGGAAATTTTCATCGGTATATTATGAATTAACGGCTTATAATTATAAAAGAAAATATATAGAAATAAATATAGTTGAGAACTTATCTTCTAAGTGTCAAAATATGTACTCACTTCAAAAGAAAATTATAGAACCATTCACATAATAACCTTCATAAGAAAATATGCAAAGAAAAGCTCAACTCATTCATTGTCCGCATCAAAAAGCTTAAACGAGCATCCATTTGTTAATGTAATTCACTTAAAAAATCATAAGAATATGAATGGTTAGCATAAATTTCAATTTACAGTGTGATTATATATAGAATCTTCAATTTTGCTAAAGCTAAAGTCTATGGTGTAGTTATTGATTATTCGACCTCTGGAGTTGCATAACAAGACTGTAATAGTCGGGTATGGTGAAACTCAACTTGCAGTAGTCTGTGATGAAGGGATGTTGAAGAAATGATACCTTTCTTAGCATCTACTTCTAATTCTCTTATAGGTATTGCAGCTAAGAAGCTTTTAATGTATTCTTTACATGCTTCCTTACCTCTGCAACATATAACTTCTTCTTCCTCACTTCTCAACTGTGCATCTTTTCCTTCACCAGAATCCATTTTCTTCTTTACTTCTTGTGATACTTTCGCCATAGCTTGTTGTTCGTTGGATGTTTTACAATCTGGCATTTTGTAAATCATTGTGCTGCTGTCAAATTTCAAGATATATGCTTGATTACACCCTTCATAAAGTCTTTCTCCCAGAGTGTCAATGATGTAGTAACAATCAGATTCAACTTTGAGGACGAAAAAATGGTCATTCCAACTAACAATATAAACATGAGGTTCACCAGTACTAGGACACTCTTGTTCAACACAACTAATCTCATCCCAAATGCTATCAAATGACATGGCACCGTGTAAAAAGTCGAATTTCCCTTCATCCATGCCTTCAGGATGAAAAAAACCAACAAAAGATTTTTCACAATCCACGGTAAGTGAACGTATTTTTGCTTCAATAATTGTTTCTAGGTCAAAATGCTTGTCGGGGAACCGCTCTTTATAGGTATCATTGTCGCACAGTTTCCTCCATTCTGATGAGCCTTCTCTGATTAGACTGTCAAACTGAGACTCTATGGGCATGAGATCACGATTATTTTGGAACCAGTCAGCAATCACAGCAACAAGAGCTGTGCATGCACTCTCACCTGCTGCACGCTCACTGCGTTGATCAATTGAAGCAAAGAAGACTTGTGTCTGAAGCTTCATATGACCATCACGACTCATGATTTCTTTCTGCTTCCAACTCCCAACGACGAAACTGTCATCCCCAAATTCAGATATCGATGATCTACCAAAAGATGTGTCCTCCTCAGTCTTGTACCACTGCATTAACACGAATCAAATAAACTACGTGTGCAACGAGACTTTGAAAACTCAACAAAAGTTTATGGCTTTTGCTTCATACTTCCTATGAACATTGGACTATTATACACTATGTATTTGTTAGTTTACAACCATTAGCACAAAAATTAGAGTTAGGCTAAAACTGTCCTCCAAAAATAACATATTGTGAAGGTTTGCAAAACAAATTCAATGAGAAGAAACGAAGTTTTAGTTTCAATTCAGAAATAGTTCTTACACTCAAAGAAAGAGATTCATCGGAGCTAAGTTGACGACGATCAAAATCTATGTCATCACCGCCTTCTTCTGCATACGCCTTCTTTAACAATGGCTCTCCCTTGTAAGTTTTTGGAGATCTGAAACTCGACTTTCTCTTCCTCCATGGAAGTATGTTCCTCTTAGAACTTCGTAAATAAGGTTCAGAAGAAGAAGAAGTGGAAGGATCTTCCATCTGCGAACACCCAACATCAAACTTCGGTTGGCTGTAATAAACCCAATCTTCATAATTTTCTCCCATATCGGAATTAAAAAATCCACCAGCATTTGCAGAGGCCAATGTTCCATAACGAAACGAGTTACTGACACTGGAATACTCCTTCCCTTCATCTGTTTCGCGTTCATCATCAGAATCATCAAACCACTCGGTATCCAAAGCATAACTATATTCACCATCCTCACTTCTAGAGGACCTACCTTCACTTCCCTCTTCTTCAGGATACCCCTTTTTTGATTTCTTCGAAGATACCAACTCTGTCAAAAAATTTACTTTCATACAACCAATTGTAGAAAGCTCACTTTTTTCTTCCAAGGTTGTTTCTCGTGACTTGGCCGAGCGCAATGACACAGGCACTGTAGATATCTTAATTGACTCGAAGCTTTCTCGGGAAACTCTTTGCTCTGTCAAGCTAATTGATATCTGCACACAATCAAAATCTGTTGAAACAAATGCAAAGACAAAACTTGAAAGCTGCTATTTATACACTACAGCATGAGATGAGAAGAAAGAACTCAGAAAATGCTGGGAAAGAGACTCACACAAAGTAAAGGAGAGGACTCTGCAGAACCTCCGGTTAGCGTGAGTGGAATGTTTAAATCAAAATCCTTCTGATCGGTTGAAGATGCAAATTCAGCAATATTCAATAATTTCGTTCCAAGAGCAACCTTGCTTTTCGACTTCCGATCCGATCCCTGCAAAAGAGAACAGTCCAAATTCCATTTAGAGAAAATGATAATCAGATTCATCACTCCTTAATCGACCAAAAGTTAAAAGGAAAATACAAAAACCATATATCATATAGACAATGAAGTCAAGCAGAAGTTGGCAACAAAAGAAAAAGCCCAATTTCTCAACTAAATCTCCTATTTGTAGTGGAAACCCAAGAAGTAAACAACAGCAATATTGGTAACACAGTAAACCAATTAACGCTCGCCTATTCTACATTGATACCTTCATTTAAAAGGGAAGATGGGCAGATGAAACAAAAGACAAAACAAAACTCCGGACAAGTATTTTTCAAATTTTATTAGCCATCCTTTTATAAAGATTTTATTTAAATATTATGTATTAACATTTTTTAAGCTAGTAAATTAAATTATAAGTTATATAAATTTAAATTTTAAGATACATTAATCACTACTGTCTTTTTGTTTCTTTTTTTTTTCTTGGACATTGTTTTATAGATAAAAGAAATCAGAAAACTACTGGAATAATATGTTTATGACTTTATTTTCAAATAAACTTTAATCTAAATGTCAAACAAATATATTGAATGTCAGCACTAATGACCTAATATTATTGGTTTTCAGTAATTATTATCGCCACATAACTTGAAAACATATTATTCCATCCATACGATTACAAAAAGATACAATTTTTTTTAACAGTTTTAATGTTATTTTTCAGGTACATAATTTTTTTATTTAATAAATATAAATAACTTTTATTTAATGAAATATACAACTATATAATTTTTTACCTAAAATTAACTATATATGTAACTTTTTCACTTAAAAATAACTATTAGGTACAATTTTGTTTTTGAATTACCTTTTTGAAATCCTATCATTTAAAAAATCTAAAAGAACACTTTTCAGACGAATTAAAACTTTGCCGTTAACGACGGTATATCATTATATTATAAATCAATATAAAATCTTAGAACTTGTGAGACTGATGATAATAATATTACGTCTTTAAAAGAAATATTTTGTGTATTTATTATTTAAACATATTTTTTAATATTTTGACAAATTATTAATATAATTAATATTTAAAATTACTTTTGATGATTTTTTTTTTCATGAACGAAAATTAGTGCCTGAAGTTTGTTTCTTCCTGTGACAACCAAAAGAACCGATGATCCAAAATCATCATACTACTAAAAAACCTTTAACAAAAAAACTAGTATGATAATACTAAATCCCCCATCTCCAAATTCAGTTCAAAAAGTCTTTTCTTCTTAATTGGTGAATCTAATTTATAAAGAATTTAAAAAAATAAAATAAAAATTGGTTGAGATAGAGGAACTAACATTGAAGAGAGTGAAAGCGATCTCCCATGGCTTAAAGAAATTGTCCTTGTGGCTGTTCAAATTGCATGACGTTTCAAACTCCTCGTCCCAGTCAACCACGGTGGCGGTAGCGCCGTCCACGACGGCCTCTTTCGTAGAATTTCTTGCGACGGAATTCCGTCGCAGAGAACCGAGCGTCATCTTAGAACCCTTCCAGCGAATCTCCACGACTAATCTGGAACCTTCCCGTGCAGCGTCCGGCAGCAGATCACAGCCCTGGAGCCTCCGCACAATCAACCTGACTATGAACTTCTTGGAGACGGGCGGTGGCCATGGCCACCACTTCTTCATCCTCACCACCATTGGTCTCTTCCCGTTTTCTCACTATGGTGTCCCAAAAAATGATTGAAAGCGAAAATGGTGTTGATGGAAAGAAACAAAGTTAAGGTTGTTGCTGATTTATTTATGGATAGAATGCGCTAAAGGTGACTTGGTCGATCATAGGTTGCGGTACTACACATGTTAAGAGAAGAAGTCGTTAGTTTGAGTTTTAAGAAACAGTTTATCCTTTGTTACTGGTTGCTTAGTTGGATGGATTGGATTACATTAATAAATAATACATCATATTTTCGTTACTATTTTCTGTTTTTTCTTTTTAACAAAATTATACATTTCGTTATATGTTGATATTCTAAATTTAATTCAATGTAATTATCGATTTTACAAATTAATATTTTTTATATCAATAATTTCGTTATATTATATATATATTATTTTGAAATACATTTTATACTAACTTATTTTCCAAATATACTAATATCGAAATAAAATTTTTCCGTTACATCAATCCAATTTACTACAAATTTTTATTTCATTAAGTTACAAATACGTGACTAAGAAAATGTGTTAAAAACAATAAATATAAAAAAATTGAATTCACATACTAAATATTGTATGTGAATTAAATTAGGACTATCCGGACAATACTAAATATTGAATTCACATATATTTAATTAGATTAAAAAATAATGCATGTTCATTAATGATTGATTCGTTTGATGGATTGGATTAGATTAATAAATAATAACATATATTTAAAACTATTTTCTATTTTTCCCTTTTAACAAAAATATATATCCTAAATTTAATTTAATGCAAGATTTAAAAAAATTAATATATCATATCAATGATTTGATTTATATTTATATTCATAAAAATAAAAACAAGGTAGTTATTAAATATATATTATTATTTAGTTATAACCAATATATAATGGAAACTTAGTTATAACCAATATATATATAAAATAAAAGTAAAGTAAAAGTTAATATTTTTATTCAATGAGTTTAGATAAAAGAAATTTTTTTATATACTTTATTATTATTTTTATATGTATATTTTTTGTAATTTTTTAGATGATGTATGAATTATTAGTAAAAAGAAATAGCATATATTTTGATAATCATTACATTTTGTAATATTTATAAATGTCTAATAGACTAAGGAAAACACATTTATGTTTGAGAAGTCGCTGTTTGATCACATTTTTAAAAAGCAATGAAGATATATATATATATATATATCATTCTCATTTTTATCTTTATCGCCATTTTAAATTGCTAATACAATTTTTAGTTTGTTAAGTAACTTAAAAATGTCAATCTTTAATATACCCTATTATCTTTAATTTTGTTTTTATTTGAGTAACAAATATTTTGCTACACAAATTATTCAACAACTCTCTCAATAGTTCAGTTGTTTCATATCTACTTGAAAATTTGCTCTTTCGTTACACAATTTTTTATCTCATCTGTTAACAATTTGACTAATTAAATATTCATTAAATTCAATCGAATCTGTAAGATACTTCCAATTTCAATATTTAAAACAATAATAGAAAATTATTTACCTATTTTCAGTACTTGACATTTATGCATTTGTTACTTGATACTATATTTTAAGATTTATGCAAATTTCTTGTTAAGAAAAAAAATTGTATATTTTGACATTGAATTTTTTTTATAATATAAAAATAACAATGAAAAGTAAGCCACGAACCATTGATCCACCAAGGGGTGGCTACTCACAGAAGATTTGCAGATTAATAAGTTTAGCTCGCCTCACATAATCACGAGTTTGTGGGCTTACAGGCTGACTTTGAATAAACTACAAAATAAAAATAAAAAATCATTCCAACTTCTAATTCCGTAATTGAATATTTAATAATAATAATAATTCAGTTGAAGTATAAAAATCATGAAAAAAAAATTAAAGATTAATAATTCACTATTTACTACAAAAACACTGAAATATATTATGAAAAAAAAAAGAAAAAAATAAAATATAAGTTTGTATCTATAAGTATATGATATAAATGAAATAATATTAATCATATTTAACGTACAAACGAACAATACTGCATCATTACGAATCTTTTTAAGGATTTAAAGAGGACACAACTTTCCTTAACCTTTTATTCTAAATTTTTTCAAAGTGAATATATATATATATATATATATATATATATATATATATATATATATATATATATATATATATATATATATATATATATATATATATATATTAACCATCCAACATTTTTATTTTAAAATTGTGGCTTTCTCAAAATGAAATGTCTTGAAAAAGGATTATAAATTAAATTCTTGAAAATAATTTTCTTAAGAAAAATAAACTCATTTTGAAGATGCCAAAGTAGTACTATTATTCTCCCATGAAGATTGAGATAAATTGGAATGGAAATTGGTGTCTCAAATAAGAGATATGGACTTGTGAAGTGTAATTATGATAATTATAAAGGATGAACTCATAAGTTTTAATGTTTTTTATGTTTAAGGAAATCCTTTTGAAGATAAAATTATTATCTATTATTCATGGTTTAGTTTGCTTTATAAATTTTATTTGGGTATAAATACATTTTAATAATAAGGTATACTAATGGGGACACAATGAAATTGGATGCATACAAATGAAGTCTGTGTTAAAGGACTACGATGTTAAAGAGGATATATATATATATTTTTAAATTGACTATTTTACTGTAAATTTTTTAACTAGTTTGAACATTTCAGTAAAAAAGATTGACTAAGTACTCATATTTTTGTTAATGGAGTGTTGGATAAGGAATTATTGCTTATTTTTATTTTTTGTTTATTTTCCATGCATAAGAAAAGCCAATGAAAGGTATTAAGTTTGGTTATTATGTAAGGAAATCTAAAATAAATTTTAAAAATGCTTAAACATACTATTTTTTATCAATTGAATCTTTAAATACAGTAATAAAAACTTGCACGACTTTTCAAATTTCAAATTAAGATGATTAATTTCAAATTAAGATAATTAATTTCAAATTAAAATAATTAACATGTTATATCTTTATTTGATTTAAAAGTGTTCGAACTCAACAGACCCTCGGTAGAATCAAGTTTGTTTTATCTTCCCGGTGGAGTTTCATTTCCCAAAGCGACAATAATAATATAAAGTAAAAATTATGATAAGATTAATAAATTAATGGATTTATTAATTAATATTACGAATAATATTATTATTTTTGTTTTATGAAAAAAGGTGGGAGAAAAAAATTAGAAATGTGTGATTGCTGTTTTAAAACGTGATAATGGTGAGTTTGAGGGACCGAAAACGAGTTAAAGGAAGCGCAATTCTATGACCCGTTTTTCCGAGAGGCTCCGTTTGCGCTGGTTGTTTCCGAAACCGACCCGTTTTCTCGCTCTTGTTTCTCTCTCCACTCTCCATCATCTCTGCAAGTCCCTCGTTGGCTTCCTACTCTCCCAAACCCTACCCTTCCTCGCTATGGATAACTTCTTCTCCGACTACCTCCCCGACGACTTCGATTCCTCCCCCTACCGTCCCCACCGCCGCTTCCTCCTAGACCACGACCTTGATTTAGCCCGCGAGAGGGTCTACCTCCTCCCCCACAGGTACCTGCCGCACTCAATCATTATTTTCATTCTTTGTGTCAGGGAAAACCAAAAATGTCTTTCGGATTCTTTCAATTGCTTGCATTGGAATGTCTTTTGTTTCTTGTGGGAATTTGATTTTGCTGCTCTGGTGGAGTGAAGGTGGCTGGTGGAATTGGAAGGTGAAGCTGATCGAAGAGAGGGTGTGCTTTATACGGTGACGTGTAATTCCGATTCCGACTCCGAGATTTCGCTTCATCTGAGGAAGGAGGAGGAGCGCCACAAGATTGGGGTTTCTGGTCGTCAGTATGCGTTGGTTCCCGAGGGAGTTTGGTTGCGAACACTCAAACGGTGAGTCACCGTAATGGTGCGGTTCTTACTTGAGGGTGCTGTTTTATTGAGATTAAGCGATGTTTTGATGTGTTTATAGCGATTGTGGGTTTTTGCATGTTTCAGCCATGGTGTCTATTTTTGTATTGTTTGCTCATTCATTCGTTTTTTGGATTAGAAGTTGGCTAATGGGATAGTCTAGATAATTGTCTGTGTGTTGTGGTATCGAGGAAGTCCGTTGGGGTGTTGGTGTGCCTTTAAATTTCAGCTCTAAGATGCAGTCTCCATCGACAAGGCCAAAATGTCTGTCCCCAGGCTGTACCCACTATATCAAGGGTTCATTAGATACCTTAGTTGAAACAGCATCAGGCCTGTCTGATACTAAGTCAACACTAGGAGATGCACAGACATAATAGTTCACAATCACATCCTTTAACTGCTCTTGCTCCTCAAGCCGGTAAGCAAATACTAAGAGCCTAAAAAGTTGAAGTGGTGGATAATCATTTAAGGATCAGATTGTAAATGTTCCTCCAATACAGCCTGTGGGTAATTATCATATGATGTTGGTAGAAATGATTGCAAGAACAACTGATTGCAGTAAATGAGTCGTGCAGCAATAAAATACCCTGTTTTGCTAGGAGTATCCCACTCGGCGTGCTTGTCTTTCTTTAGTGCCAGTGTGACACTAAATAGCCATCAAGTTTTACTAAGAATCTACGTCCTTTTATACCATTTATTCTGACCCCTTCCCTTTCATTGTGTCTGTGTTGCCACAATTCACTTTTCTGGATCATTCTATGCGTAGTTATAGAAATCCAACATTGATTTGCATTTTGTTGCTGCTTTTCCACTAGCAAAATGATTTTAACACCAATGAACAATATTACAAGTCTTCTTCTGATGAATGTTCTTCTTCCAGATTATTTCCATTTCAAGCTAGAAAACATTTCTAGGTGGTTCTTACAAGAACATATAACATACAGATGCAGTAAATTGATTCATCGTTTATCTCACTCTTCTTGTAGGTATAACGATTCTAATAGTGAAGTGAAAGATTTAGGAAGCCTCTCAAATGCAGAGGATTGTTTGCCAGAATTGTTCCCCTTGCAAGTTAAGATATTTTTTTCACTGGAAACCAGTTCACTGGAAGCAAAAATAAGCCTAAAGGTTGAATTAATGACTTTCCTGCCGCTTTAATTGTACTTTGTCTTTTATTTAAAGTAGACTTTTACAATCAATAATCGATAATAGCTAGCATGATTTCAGGAAAATGTTGCTGACTTCTATGAGAAAGCATGTGATATTTTCAATTCTGCATATAACCCCGTGAGTTAGTCATCTATTGATTTTATTGTTTTATAGTGTTTTTATATGATACATTGGTATTGTATAACTCTATTTTAATGATGTTGCAGGTGCATATTTGGGACTTCTCAGGGCAGACGACCCAGTTTTTCTTGAATGGCAAATCAGGATTGCCACATGATTCTTCTGGTCAATCTGTAAAAGAGGTAGTTGGTGATCCATCCTTTTTCTTCTTTTGATATAAGTTTGTTGAAGAAATTTCAATTTTGACGTGGTATAGCAAGGAAATAAAGGTTTGGTAACCAATTGGGGAATATTGGAATCAATCTATGTTCTTGATAAATTCAAATTTTAACACATTTGTTTTTAATCTCTATATCTATTGTTTGGTTATGAAGTTTGAAAATACCAGTTGCAGATATTCTAGCTGTTTATAGCATTTCAACTGCTTCATGTATTTTCAGGTTACTTTGGAGTTACAAGTACACGGGCTTCCAGATTCTATGAGAGGTAATGGGGGCAATGAGATGATTTTAGATAGGTCTCAGATGGAATGTTCACACAGTGGTTCCGTTACAATGAATGGAAGCACTGACTATGTACCCCCCTGCATAACAGCCAACTATTTTCGAGGTAGTAGTTGTAGAGCAATTCAATCTTTGGGCTTGACAGGATTACAGAATCTTGGAAATACGTGTTTTATGAATAGTGCCATTCAGTGTTTGGCTCACACCCCAAAGCTTGTTGATTTTTTCCTTGGAGATTACCATAAAGAGATTAATTATGAAAATCCATTGGGGATGAATGTAAGCTGTTTATTTTCTGTTTTTAATTTGAAGTCTCATTTCTAAACATAATATTTTTTTGCAATATTTTAGTTAATTTACATTGTTTATTTTTCTCTCTATCTTTCTTTGCAATTGTTTCAGGGAGAACTAGCCCTAGCTTTTGGAGACTTGCTTAGAAAGCTGTGGGTTCCCAGAGCTATGCCCATTGCACCGAGAATGTTCAAGATGAAACTAGCTAATTTTGCTCCTCAGTTTAGTGGTTATAGCCAGCATGACTCTCAAGTATACTTTTATCTTTTTCTTCTTATATATAATAATAATAATTTTTTTTATTGATGCAAATTGTGTTAAAACAGCTGTAGTTTCCAGGGCCATCTCCTATCATTGATGAATTGTCTTTTGTTTTGACACGAGAGGAAATAGCTTTATAGAACATTGAAGTTTCTTGCATGCAGGAGCTTCTTGCTTTTTTGTTGGATGGGCTGCATGAAGACCTTAATCGAGTGAAACGCAAGCCATATCATGAAGTTAAGGATGCAGATGGTCGTCCAGATGAAGAGGTGGCAGAAGAGTATTGGCGAAATCACCTTGCTCGCAATGACTCCATAGTAGTTGATTTGTGCCAAGTGAGTGTTATAGGGGTTTTCTCCTCTGTGATGTGAGAATCTCTTCAATGGATTTTTAAAGTAATTTTTTACCAGAGATGCATTAGAAAGTTTGATGAAATCAATGAAATGGACATATCAAAGATATTTTAATTTCTTGCAAGTCAGATTAGGAGATTATTATTGAGAAGAGGATTTTCATTATAGAAGTTATTGTTATGGTGAACTGACTACTAGTTGGCACAGCACTCATTGACTGGTTACAATCACATTAATTATGAGATTTTAACTAATCTTTCTTTAGTTTTATTACCGAAGTAAAAGCTATACAGTTCATAGGAAGCTATAACAAATCTATACTTTGTTCCCCTATCTTGTAGGGCCAGTTTCGGTCAACGCTAGTTTGCCCTATTTGCAAGAAGGTTTCTATCACATTTGACCCTTTTATGTATCTATCTCTGCCTTTACCTTCTACAACGATACGGACCATGACTTTGACGGTCATAAGCACTGACGGGATTACATTGCCTTCTACACTTACGGTAACAGTACCTAAATGTGGAACACTGAAGGATCTTATTGGGGCTTTAAGTACTTCTTGTTCTCTGAGAGAAGATGAAACCCTCTTGGTGGCTGAGGTATGTTACAAAATTTAGAAATTAAATAAAAACGTTGTTTGAGATATCTTGATTATAATTTATTAGGCCTTGCAAACATTTTTGTTTGCATTCTTATTAAAATTATGACTTTATGGAATTTTCTGCAGATATACAAGAATAAAATTTTTCGAGTATTCGAGAATCCTTCTGAATCATTAGGTGAAATTAGAGATCAAGATAAAGTTGTTGCTTATCGAATGCAGAAGGATACTGAAACTACTCCCTTGGTTGCTTTTGTCCATGAACGTTCTGTGGAAACGTAAGTTTCTCTATGCTCATCCCTTCAATGTGCTTCTGTGCATGTCATGAATAACCATCATGTGCCCTAGGGGACATACTGATTCCACTGTGGCCATCATGATATGATAGAATATTTTTGTCTCATGGTATGAAGTCAATTCATGGGAGCACATACTCCTAAAGCAGTGACAGATCCAACAACTTAAATTGTGGGAAACACTATTATTTATTATTGATAATTTATTTTGAAGAAAATAATTGAAGTTTAATTTAATGGTGAAGATAAAAGAATGTCGATAAATAATGATAGATAGTTAAAAATTTATAAACTGGATCGTCTATTGACCGAGGGTAGTTGTTTTGGTGTTATAATATGCTCAGTAGTATGCTGACTGAGCTGGAATGGGTTGAAAGTTAACACTAAGTTGTCTAGGAATTATTCCAACTTGGTTGAAGAATGAAGATACCGAGTCAGGATGTTCAAGTTGGTCCAGAAGACGTTGCCAAATATCTCATGGCAGGAATCTTTTTTGCGAAAATTAAAGAAAGGAGTGTGTAAAATCCACGTAGTTTATATTATTCCAATTAATTGAACATTGATGTCTTTAAAACAAGGATAAAAGTTAAAATTTTGATAACTGACAGCCCCTGTATAACAAGCATGGCACACCCAGTTGAGAGGGAGAGAAACACAGTCTCACCACCTTGAGTTAAACCGTGAATGCTTGTGGCAATAAGTCCCTTCATACTTCTTGCTAGAACATAAACTGGGATTTTTTTTTTTTTTTATGTTAATTACAAGGTTATACGTGTCTAAAAATAAATAAGATTATGAATGTTTATTTGAAAAAAAAAACCTAAAACTATAAATATATTGGTTAGGATACAACTAAAAATGATTTTATATTTGTATTGTATATATAAAACTAATAATTATATATATATATCTATTATAGTTATAGAATCTAAAAAGTTCGTGGGGGCAATTGCCCCCAAGCATTTAATAATTTCACATTTTTCACCGCTCCAAGATTTTGATTAAAAACTCTTCAGACTTCATCATCATAACCTTCATACTTCTTGCTAGAACATAAACTGGGATTTTTTTTTTTATGTTCATTACAAGGTTATACGTGTCTAAAAATAAATAAGATTATGAATGTTTATTTGAAAAAAAAAAAAAACCTAAAACTATAAATATATTGGTTAGGGTACAACTAAAAATGATTTTATATTTGTATATATAAAACTAATAATTATATATATATATCTATTATAGTTATAGAATCTAAAAAGTTAGTGGGGGCAATTGCCCCCAAGCATTTAATAATTTCACATTTTTCACCGCTCCAAGATTTTGATTAAAAACTCTTTAGACTTCATCATCATAACTTTTTTGTAAATACCCAAGCAACCTACCTAGTTGTCTAAGAATGTTAACATGGTTGGTTTATGTAAGTTGGGCTGATATGCCTTGACTGTCGAGCGTACACGTTTATCGGGTCTTCTGCAATAGCTTTTGTTTCTGAAATGCTTATGCTAGCAAATTTTGGTGTTAAATGTCTGGCGTATTTGTTAGGTGAGTCTGCTTTTTGAAATTATTCTGTCGGTCGTTTCTCAATCTGCTTACATTAATAACTGTGTTTTATTTTGTGCACTAAATTTATTGTCATGTATTACAGTTTTGAGAAGGAAAGGTTGTTTGGTATTCCCCTTGTAACAAGGTTGTCCAATATTTCTTGTGGATATGATGTTCAAAGGGAGTTTCTGAAGATAATCAATCCATTTATGATGCGCGCTAAAGATGTATCGGATGATTGTGAAAATAATGAAGGTATTAATAAAAGACCAAGTGAAGATGATGAATTGGGGGATACTACTAATTCCTGCGCAATAGGAAATGATACAGACTCAATCATTGGAACAGATGATGGCATACCTTTGTCGACTGACTTTGAATTCTACTTACATGGAATGGAGAATGGTAAGATAATATTGGACAAACCATTAACAGTGACAACATTTCCCAGAAAGGAGCCTCCAGTAGTTGTCGTACAATGGTCGGATAAGATGCTTAAAATGTATAATACATCTCTGCTTGACTCATTGCCCGAGGTTTTCAAGTCCCAGCAATTCACCAAGAGAATACAAGAATCAGTTTCTATTTACAAGTGTCTTGAAGCCTTCTTGAAAGAAGAACCTCTTGGGCCAGAAGACATGTGGTTAGTTGATATATGATATATCGTTTCTGTTATTTTATCTATGGAGATTTTATTCTTTTATGCTTGAGAACATAACCTCTTCAACATTACTGGCATCATGTTTTTATATGTTAATCAAAACCAATGTCCTGTATTCTGAAGGCAAGATGTATATTACAGTCGTTCTGATGTTTTATATTGCAATTTGGTGTACACAAGGTACTGTCCTAACTGCAAAAAACCTCAGCAAGCAACTAAAAAACTAGATCTTTGGAGATTGCCTGAGATCCTTGTTGTTCATTTGAAGAGGTTCTCGTACAGCCGATACTTGAAGAACAAGCTGGAAACATTTGTTGATTTTCCAATTAATAATCTGGACTTATCAACATATGTAGCATATGGGAATAGTCAGTCTACCAATCGCTATGTGTTATACGCTATTAGTTGTCATTATGGAGGGTTAGGAGGAGGTCACTATACAGCATTTGTCCGAGTAAGTACCTGACAATTTGTAATATCTCTAACTCCGTTAAAACATTACAATGAACTATTCTTTTTTATAATATTAGGATGTAACTATGTATCCGTAGAAAAAACAAGAGCTTGGTTGGTTAGAGAAGACATTTTTTTGCTTTTATGTACTCTCACTCAATGTTACCTGAATTTCCCTTTTCCACAATTTATATTTCAAATATTTATAATCAGGGAACAAATTTTTTGTAACGTGAAATGAAAACAATATTTTTCAAATCAAACAGGTCCCCTATATTCCATTAGGTTACAATGGCAAACAATTTCTTGATAGGAGTGGCCAGTGGTGTGGTTAAAGAGCTTTGGCGGATTACCTGTGACGATGAAATATTTTTTTTTTGTGGTTTAGCTTTTTAGAAGTTCGCTCCGGAGGTGTTAGAGCACATAAGCTGTTCATATAGTTTTATAATTTTCATGTAGTAAATAAATCTTTTACAATTGTAAGTTACATATGCAGTATAATTAGTTTTAATTTGACATTGTTAATCACATTGATTTATTTTAGTTGATAGTTTTTTGGGTTATTTAGCTAATGTTTTTCAATGGTTAGTTTATTCTACACATTCTACTAATAATTGTAGTTAAGCTTATACAAGAGTTTTTATTTTCTTGCAGTATGGCAATGATAAATGGTATGATTTTGATGACAGCAGAGTCGAACCTGTTAATGAGGACACGATAAAGACTCCTGCTGCTTATGTTCTTTTCTACAGGAAAGTTTAGATTAATATTTTGGAGGCAATTGTGTAAAATTAGTCACAGCTACATGGAATGCTCGAGGCTTTTCAGACCAATACATGCGGTTGCCTGATTTCCTCTAAATTGCTGCATAAGCGGCACCGGTTGGGTTTTACTGAAAGAAGTGAAGAGAAATGCAAAGAATTTAATATTGTACAGCTTTTAGAAGCTACAGGTAAAAAGAGGGTAGCACTTCAATTTTTAAACTCTCAGGTTAGATTAATTACACATGTTTGCATGTACATATGCATCCTAAAATTGTTTAACCGATTTTTTTAGCAGATGTAGTTTAAACCATGATTATAAATGGAAAGTTACACATTTTTTGCCTCGTTTATTTTTCAAATGATATAGGCAAACTATAAGTTCTTGCATGTTAAGTAATAATCAATGTCATGATGATAAAAGTGTTTGACATACTTATGGTTTTACCTTAAAAAATAAATTTAGATTTAGGTCTCGTTTAATTTTGTAACAGTCTTGTAAGATCTGTATCTATATATAATATTAGTGGTTTGATAGTTTATATTAAGATGAACTTTGTATTAGAATATATATATGAAGAGAGAGAGAGATTATTTTCTTCCCTGTGGGTGTTAATAGGATGATGTCCATGCATTATTATCATAAAAGCATGTAGATGTTTGCCATTTGATGATGTACACAACCGGATTGCTTCTAATTTAATGCCTTTAAGCTCGTGGATCCTTCAAATTTTATTTGGATTAGTGGATGGATTTAAGAGAATGGAAAAAGATAGACTTGAGAGGAAAGACAGGTAAGTGAAGTTGTTTTGATCAATGAAAAGATAATAGGAAGTGTAAGAAAATGAGATAAAAGTTTGAGTAATTCGATTAAAGGGAATCATAAAAGAATTTTTTTAATAGAAAAAATTTAGAAATAATCAAATTGTCCCTCAGGTGAAAAATATTATTATTTTAGTTGTTACAATAATTATGGTTATTATTATTATAATTATAATAATTATTTCTGTGGTTAATATTATTATAATTTTTATTATCCAACACCATCGACCCTCAACCCAGAGCTCCTCTTTAAACTCTTGCTTCCATCGCCATTGACAAGCTCTCGTCTAAAGAAGTCGACTGACGTCTAAGTTTCGTCATGGTGATGTAATTGATGGACTCAACGACGTACGACATTAGAAATCGTCATGAAGGCTACACCAATAATGGAAGCAACACCACAATTATCCTTCAAATGGCTAAGAATTGATTTTGTCTCAGTCAAGAATGTTGTGAGTCGATTCTTTTTGTGTCTTGTTTAGTTGAAAGAAGTTGGGAATAGGAATGGAGTGAATTTAAATATAGTTTTTTTTATTGTTTATTTGAATAGATTTTGAGATAAAAAAAAGAGAATTTGAAAGTAATTTTTTTTAATATATGACATAAATTAAATTATACGTAAATTTTTACAAATTTTAGTTTTAAATTTATTTTTAAAATCATTCAAATAAAAAAAAATATTTTCAAATCTTTCAAATCTATATAATTATTTTTTTTCAAATTTTTTTAAGTGAGAAGACATTAAAGAATTTTTTTTAAAGTTTCAATAAATTTAGAAATTCGTTAAAGAAAATATAATTTTGGATTATTTTCAAAAAATTAGAAATAAAAAAAAAAGAAATGTTTCGAGACGCAGGAGAAACAGCCATAGCTTAAACCAAGAAAAAAATATGCGTTTAGGCCTAGACGTTTTTTCAATGATGTTTTTTGCGGAAATAGCTTATTTACGTTTTTAAAATATACGTAGCTTGTGCTTCGGTTAAATATTTAGGACATGATTTTCGTAAATTTCGTTTAAAATAGAAAAGGTTAAATTAGCTTTCTATAAATTAAAATGAAGTTAGGTCTGTGACAATCTAGTGTTACCTTAGATGGATCCATATTTATTAGAATAATTATTTTTAATTTTATTCATTTAAATATTTTTTATAAAATAAATTTAATTTATATGAATATCATTTTATATTATTTTTAGCGTAAAGTTTAATAATCTTACTTTTTCTCTATTAAACGTTTTTTATTTTATCTTATCATTTAATTTACTCACAAGTTCTACTTATAAATTCATCTATTTTCACTCAAATCTTTAAAAAAAAAAAAAACACACAAATTTTATTCTCAAATTGTTCCGGATTCACTTATTCATTGATCAGCCTAATATGTGTGGTAGGAGTAAAAGAGCAGTAATATCTTAAGCATATAAGGAAAAACACTGATACCTTTTCAGTGCGCAGCTGCTGATACTTTCTGCCAACACACTCTTAGGAGCGAGGTGAGGTTCTTTTTCCTTTCTCAATCTCTTTCGTGTTCTATTCACACATGAATTATTTGTTCATCCATTGGAATTATCAATTGCCCATCTGCTAGGTGCTATGTGGTTACATGGAAAGGACTTCATAGTTGTTAAAACTTACTAAATTTATTCATCTAACTATCCAACTAAAACGCAATACATTGATTCATTTCTTATTGTAAGTTTTGGAGAGTCCTTCTCTGGTTGAATTTCCCACTCTTCTGTAATTACTTTGCTGTTTGTGATGGTGAATTGAATTTGAGTTAACGTGGGGGGATTGCTTTGAAAATTGATTTTGGAAGCGGTTTAATGTTCTGTTTCCATTTTGTTATTGTATTTTAGGGCTAATGTTGCAGATCTTTCATTATCCTTTGCCTTTATTTGAGTAGTTTAGGAGTGGGAATGCAGGGCTTGCATTTGGTGCTTAATTGTTTGTGAGTTCAGGACAGGTTATGTTAGGAAGTGTTCTGGATATGACATGCATTTGGGTGGAGGTTTCTGTTTTTAACTTAAATATTTGAAGGTCTATTGTGGGAAATAATGAAAATGCTTGATAAATCAGATGCACGAAGTGAAAGAATAGTGTTTTGTTGATGTCGATCAAATTGTCTAGAATATACAGGCCTTGTCTATTCTTTATGTGTTTAAGTATATGCTTGATTTTCCAACAATAAAATACATGCTTGATTTTTTTATTTTTTTATGTAAAATTCAAAGACGTAGTAAAAACGTGTAAGTAAATGCAGTAAATATTACGTCAATGACATCAACAATTGTCAATTATTTAGACAAATATTTTAGCAGATTTTGGATCTGGTTTCCAAAATATATTTTTGGAGTTAGATGTTTAGTATCTACACATTGATTTGGATTCATAAGTTTGATAATCAAGGTGAGTGAGTGTTTTTTCCTTCGGTTTTTTGTGATATAAATGTCTGTGGTTTTGTTGTTAACTATGAACATATCTAGTACTGTGTTTGATTGCGGTGGGTTGGGTTGCATGATGGCTTTACCAAAACTGTGAACATATATAGTATTGTCTCCTGGGATAAATATTTTCAAATACAGCCTAGTATTTTTTGTATTATAATTTTTACTAATCTGTGCATTTTACTGTAGTTTTAAAATCGCAGGACGTTGTTCTCAAGGTTTAAGCAGTTCTAGATTTTTATCATACCAGTTGAAAGAATTTCTAAGAGGTAAGACTTTCAAAAACAGATTAAATAAATATACTGAGATGCCTATCTACTGCAATTTATTGGGATCTGCATAATTTTCACTTATTGGTGGCATTTTGAGCCACTTTTGGGTAGAACAAATGCGTCCTAAATTTGCTTCATTATTTGTTGTTTTGTGAACAGTACTAACTAAAATTACACACTATGTAGAACTGTAGTTTATTATAAGTGTTTGTTATAGCATAATGGAGAAAAGTAAATTAGGAAGTGATTGATGTCCTTTGTAGAACTTATATCAGTGATTAATGTTGTCATATTATGCAATAATTTAGGAGCTCTCTGTTAGTAAGAGATGCCATGCTCTTATCTTTATATTGTCATATTAAATGCCTGCTCTTTTTTTTAACACAATTGTTAGTTTTCTTACTAATTGAGCTTAATTGCAAATGTCAGATAGTTTATAATACTCTTTTTTAACACAATAAAGGGCTAAAGGAATTTTTTGTGACAGTTTCAATCTTCAGCTGTGTAGGTGCTTCAAAAGAAATTATCGTGCTTATGGGAATCACAACTAATTTGTTCAGTTGGATAAAAAGTAGAATTTGAAACCGGAAAAACTAGACATTGTGGAATGTATAAATTGTCTTGGCTATTACTATGCTAAAAGTCTATTTACTTGAACCTCGTAGCCAGAAATCACAACTCATCCCAACACAAAATGATGAAAAACATGGAGTGAAACTGCGGCAAAGATGCATCGCTTTATTCTACTCACCATAATGACGTTATCTGTATGAATTTTGATTTTAGTTATTTCAATGAAAACTATATGCTTTTGGTGTTTTTGGTTTGGCTGGAAGAAAGTGGGTCTGATTGGATCTCTAGGAATGATTTTTTAAAGTTTATGTTTATGTTTGGTTGACTGGGTTGAGTCGTATAAAATTCAATAAACGACCTTTTCTGTTACCGAACCTGTGATTCCCCTAATAGCACAGATGTGCTAACGATGACAACTTATGTTTTTACTGTATACTTCAATACTTGTGTGGTTAACAGACTACATTCTGGACTCGAATGTGCATGGTGTATGCATATGATACCAAGCAAGTAAAGGTTCAATGTTTCAGTCTTGATTATTAGCTAAAGCATTTTCTGTTTAGCAATTCAATGTACATGATTTATACGTTAGTTCTGTTTGATTTACTGCTGCCTTGACGTACATGGTTCACTATGAATCAGTAGGAAATAGTTTAACAAAGGACACTTTATTTTACATTTTATTTTATTTTTAAAATCAAATATGCCTTTACATTTCTATTTGCCATTTATTTTAGCTAAAATGGAATCTGATGCACTGGCATGGGGAGATAAACTCGTACTGAGGGGATTGTCATTCCATGGCTTTCATGGAGCAAAGCCAGAAGAAAGGAAACTAGGCCAGAAGTTCGTGGTAGATATAGATGCTTGGATGGATCTTGCAGCTGCTGGAAAAACTGATCACTTATCAGATACAGTCAGTTACACAGCAATATATGAGTAAGCGGCCAACAAATTTAGAACGTCTTTGTTCTGCTCTCGTCATTTGATTGCACAAACTTCTAGTCTCACTCTTCATATTGTTGAGTGTGCTAATTTAGTAGTTGTAATCTTATTAACATGTCAATAATTTGTGGTGCAGTATAGCCAAGGAAATTCTTGAAGGGACACCTCACAACCTTCTGGAATCAGTGGCCCAAAAAATTGCAATAACTACTCTGACAAATCATAAAGAAATTTTAGCTGTTCGAGTGAAGGTTGGAAAGCCTCATGTGGCAGTTCGAGGTCCAGTTGAGTACTTAGGCGTTGAGATTTATAGACGGAGGAGCGATTTGTCAGGCTAAACTTTCATATTTGTTTTGGTTCCATTCTCATATATACTGCTGCAGAGCTTTTATATTTTCAAGATCCATTTGATGCAAAAGTAATGTAACTCTTTCCCTTGTATCCCGTCATTAGTCTTTGCTATTTTATAAGTCGGTCTTGTTGATAAAATTAAAAGTTAAGAATTTAGGCATACCAAATAAACTATATAGATAGTTTGGTCTCTCTAAAACAAAAAGAATTTGCAATAAGATTGATCGAGTTGCTTAAGTATTGCTTTTTACCATCTTCCAAAATTTAGACATCAAATATAATATCGTCATCAGTCATGTTTGCTATGGCCGGAAGCAATGCTCATAATAGTTTCCGTATTTTCATCTTGATTAGTAATGTAGTGGGGGTTGTAACGTGTGTAGCATCTGCCAATTGTCATATCCTGGTTGTGCCTCCACCCAAGGTTTGGAGCAAATTAGGCTGAAGCAGTTATTGGTGAACAGATCCTTATTTGAACCACCCATGTGAAGAAGAGCACCTTTATCTGCATTATTGTGCAGAGAAGAGAGTTGGTATACCACTGTGAAAGGAACATGCATAATACTAGACACAGAATCCTGAATAGTGGAACCAGTGCTTCAGTTCAGCCATAGGAGAGTCTTAAAACAAGCTCTTTCTATTTCCTTAAAAAGTATCTGACATCCCAACTAAAGAAATTTTTTAATATTTTTGCATCAAAATATATTGAAATGATTACTCAACGAAAGTTTTTTTGTTATTAAAAATTGTTTGTTAAATAGAGATTACGAATGGTCAATCTAGATACAGTTCCAATGAAGTCAAGATTCTCAAAGTCTTAACTTTCCAATATTACAAACAGTCCCTAAATTATCTCAATATCATTTAATTTCTTAGCCTATAATTGTCGAGATTATTCTGATGTCTGACACAATACCCTTTATGGCTAGACCAACGCTCGTGATTCTTATGGTTCAAGAGAGAAATTTTATTAAGAATTTCAAGAATAGTTCCTTACGTGGTTTTATGACTTTGGACCAATAACCAATATCTTTCTTGTTGACACCTCAGAGAAACTCTACGTATAAATTTCGTAGTTCTTTTGTATTCTATCCCTTTCTTTAATTGGATAGTTAACTATTTTTCTCTAATATTTTATTACCTTGTTTATTCTGTTTCCAGCTGTGATGATTCATGGCATAAAATTTATACAACTCTGAAAAATTACTGGGTCTTAGTCATTATCCTTAAATACTTACATTTATTAAAGTAATTTAAAATAATAACTTGTTGAAATGTTTTATAATTAAGTCAAAGTTTCTCAAAAAAAAAAATACATATTAACACTAGATATTTCCAAACAATGCAAAGCACCTCATTAAATTTTAATTAATGATATATGTGGGGGGTCCACGTAGATGAAGATATATGTCAAATTGCTTTATTTGTTTATTTATGCTGCACTATACATTTTGGGTTGTGTGGATTAAAAAAAATTGATGTAAAGATGAAAGTGTATGATATGAGTATAATAAATTAAAAAATATATATTTTAATAGATAAAATTATATAATAATTATTATTATTACAATAATTATAATAATTATTATAAAATAAATAAGTTAAATATAGGAACATATTATATATAACAATTGAGAAACTAAGATTGTCCCTAGAGAACAAAATATCACATTGCATCCAAGAGAATCAGTTCCATGTAAACAGAACCGATTCCTTTCAACATGTGTGTCACAGAATCGATTTTCAAGTGAGATAGGTTCTTTGCTACTTGCACATTGAAAACTGATTAACAACATCATGCATAATGAAAGCTGAGATAGTAATATTCTAAAAAAACAAGGAGGCACATCCCCTCAAATAAATAGAAATAAATACACTAGAAAAATCAGATGAAAACATATTTTAGTTATTTTCTAAATTTTAATAACTTTTTAATTATAATAATAACTTCTTCTTTTTTTATGTTTTGCTAATTTATGTAAAGGCGTTCCTTTTAAGGTGGTTATGTAAAAGCAATAACTGGAAGTAGGTGGCTGCTGAGTGTCGTGTAGCTATTTAAAGGACCCATACAACAAAAACTTTAGTCAATAATTTCTTTTTCGTAAAAATCGTGTTTTCCCACTGTAACTATAATTAGTAGTTGGTGAAATCAGATTTCAAAGTTCTACTTTGTGTAAAAAATCAGAAAAATAAGAAAGGTTAGGGATATAGAAAAGAATATAATTTATAAATATTAAATTTAAAAATTTTATGTTTAAAGTGATGTGATATTTCTTACCCAATGAACTTATATCTTATAAATAATACAACTTTTTCTTAAAATCTGAATTGACCTGCAAAACTTTCTGTTTGTACGGTTTAAACGTATATTTTCAAGCCATTTATGACGTATTTTAAGTAGTTTCAAAATTGCTTTTTAAACAATTTGTGTAAATACTTTTATAATTAAATCTCTTCAAACTCGGATTAGATCAAATAAGGTAAACGATTTTCTCACATACCAGAATATTAGTCTTAAGAGATGTTTATAAACTGAGATTATAGTGTAAGGTTATCTCAATAATATAAAGATACAAAAGACCGCACAAACAGTTAAATAAGCACTTTTATGTTTAAAATTTGTTCTTATTAATACATACACATATATATAAAGACATGAAAAGTAAAATAATTTTAAAATTACTGCTTTATCCTTGTAAACACAGTCAGAAAAAAGACTATGGTTTAATCATTTACTAAGTTATAGTAAGCTTGTCAACTGAGTAGATGAGTGAGGTATGAAAAATTAAGGTACACGGATAATTGAATTTTTAAATCAAATGTTTTCTATAACATTCTTCTTTTTCAATTTGAGGATTTAGGATTTTCTTTTGTAAATTTCGGGATTTAGAGTTTTTTTTTTTTAAATCATCCTTCTTCTGTAACATCTTCCCGTGCTTCACCATCCAAACATCTTCCATCTCTAATTTTACAACACCTCCAGTCATCCAACAGAGGCCCACCATCACAAAAATATACTCACAGTCTTCATCCATTTTTCATTTTTGGTAGTTCATCCAATCATCATCATCTCCATATCGAAGAACAACTTGCTATCTTTTCATTTAGTGAAAACCTCAATAATATGTTCGTCATACACATCAAAAACCTAAATTCATCACAAACAAAAACTCAAATTCATAAAAAAATATATTCAGAATGAGGATTATTTTTTTTCCTTAACACTTTACCCAATTTGGATCTGACACATCCTTTCTACCATCTATGTTTCTTCTCTCTATTTTGGTGTTCTTGCTGAACTAAATACTCACCCAAAACAAAAATAAGGTTTGAACCAGTAAAAGATAAAGGTTGGTGGAGGAGAAGACCGACAGGTGCTATGGCGTCACGGTGCTCCAATGACAACATTCGACTGACAATGACAAACGAAAAATGAAAGTTATAAACATAAAATCATATCGATTTCAGAAATTGAGGTATCAATCTGAGGATTTAGAATTTCGATTTAAAAATTCAATTATCTACCATACCTGTAAAAATTCAATTATCCGCCATACCTGTAAGTTGACAAATTGTACAAATTGATTACAATGTGCTACTTAAAATGACCATTAACACCGTTATAAATAATTTAATAGAAAGAATCTAATTGATCTAATTTTGATAAATTTGAGATCTAATTGAAAATTTAAAAAATAAAAAGAATTAAATTGATATTTGACGTAAAAATAAGAATTTGGTGAATGATTAAATCAAGGACTATTTAATTTTCAACTCCTTAAATTAAAAATGATATCACATTTTGTAATTCCTAATGATAATCAATCTTTAATGGCTATTTTCATGAATGTTACAAGAAGAAATGTTTGGAAAATAAATTGAGAATCAAATTATGAAAACATAAATAAAATAAATAAATAAACATTAATTTAATAGTAGAAAAGTCTTAAAGGACGGGAAAGAAAAGCTAAACTTTCCAGTGCTGGCATCTTCTCGAGACTTCTCCCAATCTTTCTGTCATCTATCTTTCCAATTTCATAAAAAACATCCTCAAGAATTTTTTTTTGAAATTGATTGAAAATTTTGAAATAATTTTGATAAAGCTAAATTATAAAAATAAAAAAGTAATTTAACGTATATATATATATATATATATTATTTTTATTTTATATTTATTTTTTATTTTTTATTTATATTCTGAACTTAACTTTTTCTTTTTTATAAATATAAATCATATTCATATATTCAATTAATTTCATATAAAATATTTTTCATTATATTCCATAATCACGAACCAAATAATCAATTAGTCTACAATTCTACATGAATCATGAATCGATTAATAAATTCACAAGTTAAAATTAAAAATAATCTCAAAATCTATAGAAGTATTAGAAAAAAATACAGTGTTTTGTAGAAGCAAACTTTAACTTGGATCCAAAACAGACACACATATTGATTTATGGATTGTGTACCAACCTAACCTAACCCAATTCATTGACTATGATGTCTGGTCCTACAACCATTCACTCCCTCTCTTTTGATCACTATTTTCTTCTTCTTCTTTATTTACCATTATTTCTTTCCTAATAAGACAATGAAGAGCATTTTGGAACAAGAAACATGAAGATAATTCTTTTCTCTAAATCTATCTACTACAACACCTTTCCCCAAAATCTTTTCCACTAAATTTTATAAGGATAATGATACTTAAGACAATATCATTTACAACATTTGAATATCAGTCATTTTATGATGGGTCTAAAATTATTTTACAATCAATAATAATAATCATAAATATTATTATAGACCAATCAGAGAATGACATATAGATAATGTTCAAATATTGTCAAAAAATATATTATATAAATATCATTATTCATTTTATAAACCTAAAATCTCGATCATACTAAATAAATTCACGTCGACATTCACTTACTAAAACTTAAAATGTGGGTTTCAAATTTTTAAATTGTTAGTTTGTTTTAGTCTTCTGTTTCACTTTCTTTTTTTTCTGTAAAGTAATAATTACAATATTTTTTTTAAAAAGGTTATATTATATTATTTAAAATATTCAATATGTAATAGTACTATATTTAAATTATTAACGCTAAACAATTAAAATGTATTATTAATTATAATAAAATGTTTTAGTACATAAAATAATAATTATTTTAATTTATTCTATTAGAAATATTAATTAATCAATTAAAAATATAAAATTATAAAAAGTTTACCATTCTTTTACGGAACAGGTTAAGATTTTTTCACATGTTCTTTTTGGTAGGTCAGCTTGTTCATTCAATTTGACAACACCTTAAAATGAATTTATACTTTCTTCATTTTTATAATAAATATTTATTTCCTTGTATCTTTAATGAAGATTTAAATATATTTTTTATACTTAAATTATTATAAAAATTATGTTTGATTTCTAAGTTTAATATAAAAAGTCATTTTTAATAAACACGAAATAATATTTTAAATGAAATGCTGATGAAATAGATTTATATTTCAATTTAGAAAAAAAATTGAAAAAATTTAAAAATAAAAAATATATTTAATCTTTCAATAAGTTGTATTAAATTATCTTATTTTCTCTAAAAAAATATATTTACTAAAACTTAGATGAAAAATATTTAACTTGAAATTTAAACTATAAAACTGAAATTATTTCTATTAACAACTAATTAAATGAATAAATTATAAAAAATTTCTTTTCGAAAGTCTCCTTTAAATAACATTTAAACCTTATGAAAATAACTCTTATCCAACTAACAATAAATACAACAGCGCATCAAGGATTAGTCTACCACCCACCGAGTTATGGTTGGGGACTTTCATATATTAATTTCTCTTATCATATTAATGATGCTACAATCTGTATTTTATCATATTTATATTTACATTAAAGTTAGTTATGAATAAAATGACAAATTAAACAATTTAATCACATACTATACCCTTTTTTTTTTACATTGAAAATAATATTTTCTCCAAAATATTTTTTTTTTGTTTTAATAAGACAATTTATAATTAAATAAAAATATACTTTCTATGATATTTTTAATATATAATAATTGTGCAATATAGTTTCTATTTATAATTTTTGACTTAAATTTTAGTTTCAAATAAAATAAAGAGACAATTGTCATTTCGTTTTATTTTTAAATATCATTTTATTAAATATTAAAAATTGTGAGTAACTTTTATTAACATTGTTAGGAAGAATGATTAGTATCTATGAACATTAAGAAACATAAATATTATTTTATAAAAAATTTAAATAAGGTGAATATCTATAGTAAAATTAAAAGCAACCTATTTTTCATTAACTTATAAAAATGAATGTATAATTTCTTCATAATATATATATATATATATATATATATATATATATATATATATATATATATATATAATAAAATATTGCATAGTCATAAGCATGTGAAGATTAAGCAAGAAGAATAATGGTTATTAAGTAAAGTATTCTTCATATTATAAGCTTGGTCTGGTTTGGTTGTTCCAATGTCTGCTGGCCACCGCATGGGTGTTCTTACCTGAAACAACTCTGTCTCTTCTCTGTGTGGTTAGATTCACTGATTCTTGGTCGATGCAAATTTCAGATTTTTTTTTGGTATTAAGAAGCACAGCTTATCAACAGAATGTTTAGTGCAAGTGGGGTTTGTTTTTAATGAAATTTCCTTCTTGGATTGATATTAAAGCCTCTGTTCTAGCTATGAACTGGAAATGATTAGTACCTCTACACACGTGGTTTCATTAAATTTTGTCACCCGTTTCTTTTGGGGACCTGTGTATCCAGATTTTGCTGCCAAATGTCTCAGAATTTTCAATATTTTTCCGTTTTATTGGGACAACTTGGTAGCTAGACCACACTCACAGCTTCAAACGAACGTGTCTTAGAGTTAGTTATACACCTAAACACTCTCTTGGTCTTTTTTTTTTTTTCCTCCTTCTGTTAACATTAATGGGGCTAGTGGGAGATATCTTCTGGGACCGATTACTTGTTACAGTATGCTAATTTTGTTCTGTTTACGATGAGATGTGAAATCGAACTTAACCTGAATGGATGGCTAGATACTGTTTTTTACTCTCATCATTGGATTTCTATAATTATGGAGAATGTTCAGTTTAGAATCTTATAATTATAAATGGTTGTTTAGCACATGAGTTGCTGATAGAAGGCTGGTTCTTCTTTCCTTAGAGATAGAGAGATGGTGAAAAAAGGAAACATTGTGCAGTACAGGGAGAGGTTGGACAAGAGCCTCGCCTTACCTGATCTGACAGATGAACAGATACTCAAAACCCTTGTCAAAAGTCAACTCCAACGTTCTTGTTCAAAAGTGGAAATTGAAGGTAATAATAGCATTCCCTAGTTCGCTTTGAAGTATGTTGCCGAAAAGGTAATAGCTGACAGATGTTATTATTTTAGGTAGTTATTTTTATCTTCTTTTATTTGTTTATTCATCTGGTTTTTGCAGGATGTAATGAGAAATTAGTAGAAACCAAAACCAAGGAGATATATGACTTTCTTAGTATGTTGAGAAGTGCTTCTGGAGACAATAGTGCAGGATCTAGTACATCACGCTCTGATTGGAAAGTAAGCTATCGATGTCATGTTTTCTTCACCTTTCAATTGCTTATTTAAATCATCCCCGGTTGATTTATATCTTGAACCTTTGTATCTTATTCACATGAAAAACAGAGGCTCAACTCTTTCTTTGTATTCTGGTTTGAAATTTTACTTCCATAATTTATGTTGACATTTGATATAAACTTTTATTACATGAAATTTAAGGTGAAATGCTATACATATATTTTAGTTATTTTTCCTGATTGGTGACTTCTTTTCATAGAAATCAGGAATTTACATTGTCTGATCAACTTGTTTCTTTTAAACAGTTAAAACAGGATACTGAAGATTTTCGAGTTATGTATCGCGAAGGACCAGAGGGAACTCCCTTTCATACATTGCTAGTTGAAGGCTATGTGGATGGGCCTCTAGATCTCTGTGAGTCATGCAACGATGAGCCAAAATTTTTAGCATAACCCTTTTAATTAGTTTAAAAAGGGTCATGTTATGATCTTAACATGAGAAATTTAACCTTTGTTACATTAACAGCTTTGTGCCTTTCATGGGAGTCCTTCCTCTACAAGAAATGGTGAAAATCATATTGCAATACGTGCCTTTTGCATCTATTTGACATTATTTTTTTATAGCATAGAAGTTATTTGATTCTGTGTTGGGGTATATACCCTTTTCACAATTTCAATTTTTCCAGGTGGCCTCAGTTTACTATTCCCAGTTTCAAAGTTCTAGTATCTGAACGTTTGAAGAGGGTCCAGATTGGAGAACACATCTCACTTGTTAGGTTTGTCTTGGCCCCATCAATTTAGTAAATTTACATTGTAGTGTGTGTCACTGACCATGCTAAGTAAAAACCTTTATTTTTGAATGCTTATTATGCTGCTGATTGTGGAAGAAAGGATGAAGGTTCCATGGCCCCTATCTACAAGGGAAGCTATAGTGCATTATTATCTTTTTGAGTACTTTCAAGATGACTTAGTAGTTGTTCTTTTGAATACGGTACTCCCCTGGCCCCGTCTTTCTTTTTCTCTAGAAAGTTAGTTCTAAGACAGATCATCCGAGCTTCGAGAAATGCATGTTTAATTTGTTTTCAGGTCTCTGAGTCTACGAGCATTGACAATTTCAACATGGATGCAATTCCTGAGGCGAAGGATGTTGTGAGAATTGATTTACTGGGAGGCTATGCTATGCAAAAGGTGACATCAGAAAGAAGTTATTTTCGGTGAGTTTTAAGTCAGTACTAAAAACTTAGAAGTAGCCTGCCTGCACAAACATGAGTACAAGTATTGAATAGGGTATACACTAAGAATTGCTATAGTACCCGAGAAATCTAAGAGTTTTGGTATAATTGTTTTTAGGCCTATATAGTTAACTGAGCTTGCTCACAACAAGGGAGAGAAGGGGATAGTTTCTCTTACTAAAACTCTTCTTCACTTGAGTGGATTTGAGGGAGAGTGATTGAGTGGATTTGAGAGGATTTAAATATAATTTTTTTTTTGTTTATTTGAATGAATTTAGAAGTAAACGAGACTAGATTTGGAAGTAAAGTTCATGAGAATTAGTGGAAAATTTAATTTATGTGACAGATTAAAAGAATTTACTTCCAAATCCACTTTCGTTTACCTTCAAATTCACTAAAATAAACAACAACAAAAAATTACCTTCAAATCCTCTCAAATTCACTCAATCACTCTTCCTCAAATCCACTCAAGTGAACAAGGCCTTAATGTCATCATGATTACTATAATACCATTAGACTAATTCAACTTGCTTTGATTTACAAAGTAATTGTATTGCTTAATTTCCAACATGTGGTGAAAAATGAAAAAGGATTTTGGTTCCAAGGCTTAAATTGTGTTGAATTTTGTAGGATAATAGGAAATTTGGATATAAAGCTGGATTTTGTGCCTCCAACCCTCATAAATTTCATTTCAAGGCAGCTCATCGGCAGTGGTTTCAGACTTTATCAGAAGGTTGTGTATTCTTTTCAAATTTATTTGTTTCATTATTGAATGGTTACTTCGTTTCTATTTTCTGGCCTCTAATACGATAGGCAAATTCTTCTAAATATAAAGGAATAGTTAAAATGTAAGGCATCATTATGTTTTAAATTCTTTACAGAACATTAGCTTCATAAAATTTGTACTGTTATGCTTATTGTTTTCAATACTATTTGATATAAAAGAGAGTTTTTATCCCAAGGAAATCAGGGGAGAAAATATTAAAGAATAAATTTCACTAATTATTTATGAAATTTTGCAAAATTACACAAATTTCTCGTGCTTTTTTTATATCTATGTTAATTCTGTTAATTGTTTAAAAGCATTACACTAATATTCTTTATACCTTACACTGGCTCTTTTAATTATTTATAAAATTTTACTTCTTATACTTCTAAAGAAACAGAAAATTTTGCGTAATTTCACAAAACTTCTGAAATGGTTAATAGTATAGTTCACTAAGAATAAACTATAACATTCATACTCATTATAATATGGATTCATTAATTGTGTATTTAACCAGAATCTTGCTAACGATTCTCCCAGAAACTCTTGTTAAAGAAGTGTTTGACACACTCTATTAAACACTTCTTATTTCTTAAAAACGAAGAACCAAATAGTATATTTATGCTTTTAATGATAAATGTTTTTCTTTTCATTAAATAAATACTCTCTGATTTTGTTTTTTTAACTGGTGTTGTAAGGGAACTGTTAACATTTTCTTTGAGTTATCTAGGAGGGTTTACCCTGCTCATGATCTTACTGTAAAACTTTATTTGCAATAGCTAGTTAGAAGATTGGTTCCAGTTTATTTACCATTTTCTGCTTGCTCATGTATATAGAACATACTTGTTATTTTGTATTACATCAATTTCTCGAATTGTTATATTTTAGGCTGTTGCTTCGATGTTGGGCAACCATAAAGATAAAGACATCAGCAAGGCCTTGGAGGATCCATTGTATGTTAGAATACGCGAAGCTTTGGTAATTGGAGAAGAGCTTAAGCAAGATGCAAGCTTTGTTCCAGCTGAAGGACTTATTCAAAGTGAGCAAAATGGGGTAAAAGATAAAGATATATCCTGTGAGTATATGAGCAACCAACGTGCAGGTGGTGAAGAAGATGTAGAAGCAGGTTGTGAAGAGATTGTACGAGTTGAGGAAGATGTTAACAAGGTACTTGAAGTTCCATTTGAGGAAGGTGATTCATTGAGTGTGCTGATCAATGGTGAGATTGAAGCAGATAATGAAGAGATTGAGAAGGAAATGATCAGAGTGAGTGAGATTCCAACTGAGAAAAAGGACTCAGGGAGTGTACTGAAGGATAAGATGAATGGACATGTACGCTCAGATGTGAGAAGGGCTCTAGAAACAATAGAGAGGGTTATTTCAACGGTTAAGGAACATGGATTTCATTCTCGAATGCCTACTTCAAACTCTGCAAAACCTATTCCAGTATGTTTGAAAGAGGAGGATAGTGTCAAAGAATCAAGCAGCAATATACGAGAGGAAACTTCAGAAGAATCTGGGACGATACAAAGCTTAAGGTGATTTATTTTAGTAATGTTATCTAATGCTAGTTTACACTTTGAGAGGGAAATCATTTTTGTATTGGTTTGTTTATTTGACTATGTATTTAACCAATGTTCTTACTGTTTTTGGTTCCATAAGGCAGACAGAAATAAATCCAAACTTGAAGGAAGTTAACCATAAGAAAGTAGCACCAGCTTCAGCAGACCATAATCTTTCAAGACCAGTGGAAGTGAACCAGATTGATTCATATTCTTTGAAAAATGGGACAACAGTCCAAGATATAAGTTCAGAGGACATGAAAAAATCAACCAGGGAGATAAGGTATAGATACTGTTGTTTTATGAGTTAGCTAAAACCAGAAAAGTTTGATGTTTATTTACTGATAGAATGGTCCACCAATTATTACTATTGAGGCTGCTCAATCAATCTCTAAAGTTAAGTTTATTTAGAAATGTAAGAGTGGTTAATTAGAGATTAGGCAGACATATCTACAAGTACAAATGTATATTAGTATATAAATTAAACTATATATTTTTGTGAATTATACTCTTTTTTTGCCCTTATCTTATATTTTATTTATGGTCTTCACATTTTAGTTTCAGTCTCGAATTTTTTTAAACCAATAAGTTTCCACTACTGTACTTTTTTTAAAATGTCCAAATTTAGTTCTAAAGCTGACACCTTTTTTCTTTATTCAAAAGACTAAAATTTGTACTTTTTTTTTTAAATAGAGATGAAAACGGATTTTTTAAAATAAAAATAAACTTGCCGTAAGTTTGGTTTTGTTTTTGAAAATCACATTCAAAATATACAAAATGTAATGTTTTATTTTAACATTTAACCATCCCGCTCAAATTTTATAACTTATATGAACTTGTTGAGATAAACTTAAATTTTAGAGATTTATTATTTTATTAGGTTTTTATTATTTTATTAGGTTTGGATATAATAATATTTGGTTTGATTTGATAGAGATAAAATAAGGATGGGTAGTTATGATTTTCTGTTTATTTAGGTAAGATATTATTTTATGATAGGTTAAGGAGATTTTATTTTTAAGTCAGTTAATATTTTATTTTCAGATTTTATTTTTATTTTCATAATATTGTAAGTATCATGGTTATTTAAAGTCCTTCCCTTATCAATAAATAATAAGACTCAATTTTTGAAAAAATATAAAGGGAGGTTTTCCCAACAGTGATATCAGAGCTCTATGCTCTGAGTATCGAGAGAGAAAAGAGTCATTGATTTTTGTGAGAGAGATGACAAAGGTAGTCAATGGTATGAGTGTGCCACAATTGACGAGAAAAACCAATTATGATAATTGGTGCCTACATATGAAGGTTTGATATATGGTGGAAGAAGGGTACGTTGAACCTGATGTGGACGAAGATCAGACGGTGGCACAGATAACAACATTGAAGAAAACACGTGCAAGATGTGGACGAAGATCAGACGATGGCACAGATAGCAACATTGAAGAAAACACGTGCAAGAGATGGGTCAGCATTGTATTTACAATGCAGTAGATGAATCGGGATTCGAAAAAATAGCGAATGCCAAATCAGCAAAGGAAGCCTGAAAGATATTGGAGGTTGCGTATGAAGGTGACAACCGCGTTAGACAAGTCCGAATACAAGCTCTTAGAGGAGAGTTTGAACAGTTGATGATGGAGCCCAGAGAGCATATAACCGAGTACATAACTCGGGTGGAAAAGGTGGCCAACCAACTCGGCAAGAATGGAGATTGTGGGAAAAATTTTGAGATCTCTTACAAAAGATTTCGAAAGTATTGTGTGCATGAGGCTTTTAGAGATTTATTATTTTATCAGGTTTTTATTATTTTATTAGGTTTGAGTATAGTAATATTTGGTTTGATTTGATAGAGATAAAATAAGAATGAGTAGTTATGATTTTCTATTTATTTAAGTAAAATATTATTTTTATAATAGGTTAAAGAGATTTTATTTTCAAGTCAGTTAATATTTTATTTTTAGATTTTATTTTTATTTTCATAATATTGTAACAAGTATAAATGAATAATAAGATTCAATTTTGAAAAAAATATCTGAATATGTAAAGGGAGATTTTCCCAACATAAGTAAATCGATTGATGAACAATTTTATATTTGTCTAACAAAATCTCTGCTCAATTAGGTAAAGAAAAGTAAAGCGGACTACGATTTGATGCTTCTACTCAATAAAAAGTCTTACAAAAGCGTAATTTATAACTATACTATATTTGATATTTTAAAATTTTAAAAATATTATTCGATTATTGCATTAACGTTTTCTTTAAATAATTGTCATTTTATTTTGTAACAACTGTCTCGTATTATTTGTCAAGGAAACTGACCAAAATAATGGACGAAAAAAAAGTACAGATGAGTTTCTGTCATTTAACTGAGAAAATAAAATAGATGTGTTTAATGACATTTGGGTGTTAAGGATTATATATGTATATATAAAAGGATCGAAAATATTGATTTTAAAGTAAAAAAATATTACTTTAATTTTAAGATACTACTAACATTTAATCTTGTTAACTAGTTTATGTGAGGAACATTTTCAAGAAAAATATAGAAGAATATATTAAAAATCATAAAAAAACGTTTTTATGTATTCTGACGAAAATTATTTTTACTTCTAAGAAATAATCTAAGTAAGCAGTTAACATTTGCGAAAAACATATATAACTATTATAAATACTAATGTTGTAAAATATAAAAGATTAATATAATTCAGGACTAAAATTTCAAAACTGATAATAAAGTAATTTAATTAATTAATTCATTTTTGATTTATGATTTATTACTTTCTTTGATAAAATGTCTCAAAATAATTGAAATTCTAATCTATATTTTTCTTGAAACTGTTTGATGTTTTTAATTCAATGAAATATTAGTTTTTGTTTATTTTAATTTTACTTGTAAGTAAATTGCTTCAATATTTATAGTTACAACGAACAAAAAGTAATATATTTATAGAAAAAGTGGAATAGTTTTGGGAGGAGTATTTATAAATATAGGTTATGATAAATTGATAGAAGGCAGAACCCAAAACGCAGCGTTCGAAGTCGGAGTCTTGGGGAACAAGTTGCAAAGGCAACCATAAAGAAAGGGAATCTTGGTGCTCAAACTGTAAAGGCGAAAATGGGCTGGGTTTGGAGCGATGACAACAGCGACGATCTTCGACGCGATATCTCGTCGGAAGGGTGCTCCACCACGAGGGTCGTCAAAGCTCAATGCAGAACAGAGGAGGTCGAATCTGGAAAGTTCGTCAGAAAGTGCGAGAAAACAGAAGAGCTTCTCAGGAATTGCATCGGAAAGTAATGCTCTTTTCTGTCATCATCTTTGTCACTTATTATGAATATTTTTTTAATGATTTTTTACTATACTCTCAGATGTAACGACGTAGGAATTATGATTGATTGATTAGGTGTTAGGAAGAGCTTTGCTTCGAAAGTGAAAACCGTGAATCAGGAAAGGGGTTTTGATAGGTAGATTACTCACGTGGTGATAGATGCGGGGGGACATACTTGGGCTTATAGAAAATCTATACAAAATATTTGATGCTTTCGCAGTATTTGTATCTAAGATTGCGGTTGCGAAAACTTCCCGTGTTGTCTCTCATCTTGCACTACAAGTGAAAAAACATCGTGATGGGTAAAATAGGATCCTTGAAGAGGATTGGCCTTTGATATGTGGAATAGAGTCATTCAAACCCATCAAGAATTTCATGGCATACTCCATATGAGAATATTCAAGCCAAGGTTGAATACGTCCACAGTAGCATGAGTGGGCAAGTTTTGTATTCACTTAACCCCTCTGATAGAGACTTAAATATTGCAAAATGCTGAGAGCACTAGCTCACATAGAGAATTCACTGTTCGAGATTCACCAGTGCACACTTTAATTGAAAAATTCGTGGACCATTTTGTACTTGGAATCTCACTTCCAGGCCAAAAATAATTCGGTAGAGGGTGAATATATCATAATTTATGTGATATCGTTTGAAATGGATTTGAAGAGCCAAGAAGCAGCAATGCTATTATTTCGTTGCCATGAAAGAAGTGTATTGTCTTTAATCGATATAAATAATACTAATGACCATTCTTTGCCCCACATCATCATATCCTACTTCTCTCCGACTTATTTCTTATCATCTATCTGCATTAATGCAAAACCAGGTGAAAAATAGCTTTGTATAGTAAATGGGTTGTAGGTGGGTGAGACATGCGATGTAATGATCATACTGGTTTTTAAAATCTAGTTTGTGTAGTCTTTTTAAGCTTAAATTAGATTGAATAGTTTTTATATCATGCGATAAACCAGAGATATTAGGTGAGTTTGCACACTCACAAACACATAGAGGTTAATTGATTTCAGTTTTTACTATTTGGGCATTGTATTATTTGGGAATATTACTCTCGGAGTCTCTTCAAAAGGTGACTGAAACTTTTATCTTATGTTTACCTTCACATTTTGCAGGCCTGTTGAAGTATTGCAATCTAACAAAGAGTATACCGAAGAGGATATAACAGACGAGGTACTTAAAGGAAGGTCTGTTCCATCTAGCTCATCAGACCGTGGTGTGTTTGACTTCCCAGGGCTACGAAATGATATCGAAGTCATGGAACGTAACCTTTTCCATGGTCTTAGTCGTTTCCTGGAATCAGCTGAAGAAATGACGAATGACTTTTTTGATGTTTTTGGTAAGTCTCCAAGGATCTTCGATGCAGAGTCGTCTTCACCCTCTGTGAAGCGAGAGATCCCTATTGCAAGTCGCCCAGAAGCTTATCCTAAAACCCAGCAGAAGGAATCAGGAGATACTGATTATGTTTCAGTCGCTCAAGATGTTTAAACTTTGAACGTCGACATCTGGACCACAACCAAGACCTGTAATAACATTTTTCTCTGCATCTTTGGATCTGTTTAACTTGTTTTATTTTGTTTTAAGCTGTGACACATGGAACGTATGACCAATTTGTTATCTTTTCACTCAAATATAGCCAATACGAATGAAAACAAATCCAGTTTTAGACAAAGTTATGATTGTTAAAATAAAATTAGTAATTAAAGAATAACTTTCCAATTAGATACATACTTAAATGTTTGATTTGAAAGGTGCAGTACTATATATGTTATAGTGCCAATTTAAATCATTCTATTCGATAGTTATATATTTTAAAGTAATCTTTATGAATGTCATGTAAATGATATTCATTGCTTTAAAATCAATTTAAGTTAAATATTTTCCAACGTAATTAACTTATTATATATTTTTAATTAAAAATATTTCACACTAAAATATGTCCGAGATTAAATTTGCTGTAAGTCAAAAACATTATTTAATTTCATAGACTCGTGCAGCATGATCCATCCCTCGAAGTGGTAGTGGCTTTGCTTTCATCGCATCATTGACGCCATTTTTGTGTCTCCGAAGACTAAGACCATAACAGTTGGGTCGGTCTATGATGGTAGTTAGTGCGGCACCAATTTATCCTCTTTCTTTTCTGTTAATCAAATTAAACTGTTCATTATTCTTAAGCCATTGTTTCTAGAAATGGAAGTATTCAACTATGAGTTCATTATTTGTTTTCAATATTGATTTAATCACCAAATTAAATATATGAAGTCTACTCTACTTACTAATGCTGAATGGGTCACTTGCACAAGTAGATCAGATGGATTTGTCAAACTCTCTATCACTACTATATTTGAATTCATCAAATTGAACAATGAGGACCAAATCAATTTTTTACATTTTCTTACCAACTGATAACTATTACACATATTGTATGACTATAAAGAAATGTTAAAATTCTCAAACTTAAAACGGGAAGATTTAATTAACAAAGATGATTTTATACACTGATCATATAAATATTGAAATAACAAGTATTGACAATTAAAATTTTATACTAAAATATTAAAAAAATAATTCAATTAATAAAATACTTTTAACAGTAACATGTAAATATTGAGTGTTTAATGTTATGTAAAGAAATTAAAACCCATCAACAGAAAATTAAGAAAAATAAAAATATTCTTTAGTTGAATAACCCACGAAAAAATATTTTGACATTAGAATTTAAAAGTCTTTTGATACCAAGCAAGAAAGACTATCAAAAATATATTCAAAAGTTATCCCATTTTTAAGAATGAAAACTTAAAGGTATTATTACACAAGGGTGATTACTGTAATCATGTTTGATAGCATATAATGTTTTGTATTAAAATTCCAGTCCAGCTTATTACATAGTTATCTATCTCTTAATAAAATACTACTTGTCTATAAGCTTCTAAACTTATCTATACAAACAAAAAAAGGCACTTAAAATAATAAAGAGGAATTATTTATTCTTCCGGTTATGTTAAATGGTAAAATCTTTTTAATCTTAAAATAAATATCTCTCTCATGCGCTTTAGTGAAATGATACTCACATATCTTATATTTTTAAACATACACTCACATTTTCTTTCATGTTTTTAATAATTAACACTTACTCATCTCATGCTTCAATAAAATAAAATTTACTCTCTTAATTTATTTTTGAATATTTTTAATTTACACTTTAAAAATGATTTAATTTTTATATTTTAAAATTTTAGAATTTTTAAATTTCATTTAAACTTTAGGAAAAAAAAATTAAATTTTAGATAAAATAAAACATTAATTTTAAGATTAGGAAAAACAACAATGTTTTAACATAACTTCTGATAAAATAACTGCAATTTCTCCAAATAATATTGACTTAAAATGAAAAGAAGAAGAAGAAGCACACATTAAAAGACAAGAATACCGGCTATGGCCGGAGGATTGGGTCTATAAGTTTTTTCTTTTTTTTTTTTAAAAATTTTCCCAATCTCTAGGTATTTTAATTTATCATTTTTAATGTCCTTATTTCAATACATTTTCATCTATAGAAATTGAACACAATTATTTATAGTAAGTTTAACATAAAGTAACATTTACACAATCTTTCATTATGATATAATTTCTTATAAATTTTAATTATGTAGAATATTTTTATTAAAACATTGCTAATATATGTAGCCAGCATTCTTGAATAAAGAAATCTGGAGCGTCCAGTGGACACGTGACATTCCTTTACTACCATTGGATTTGGCCACACGCGTTTTTGCTCCAACATTTGGAACATTCTCCATTTACAGAACCTAAACAAAAAAAGAAGTGGTAACTGTCACTTGTTCTTCCTTTTTGTCCTACCTAATCACTCCATTCCTGAAAGTGTATATAACGCATTTTTCAACTATCTAAGAGAAGAGAAAGAAAATTTTTAAGCATAAATTTTTCGTATTTAAAAAGCAACGATGAAATGTTCTTTCTCCTTACTCGTCATGAATGGATCATTTCCACTGTCGATAGATATACACTGTCTTTTCCATCTATATGACATCAAAACTTTCTCTGTCACGCGGCTAATTTTTTTCTTCCAGTTTACACTTTCCACTCCTTTGAAAATTTCCACTTTCACGCTTTCACAATCATCCCTTTACATTTTTCTCCTTCACTTTTGTATCCATTTAAGGTTTGATGATTCATTGATGCGAATCATTCACCTTCTTCTTCTTCTTCAAATTTCCACTGATTCTTCTTTCCATGTTCACATGCTGGCTTTAGGCTATTGTGGGGTTGGTGCAGAAAACCGAATGTGATTTTGGGCTTCACTTGCTTCTTGCTTCTTACATACAAGTTACAGACAGGAAGTAGCAAGTGCAAGATGGGAAACAATTGTGTCGGGTCAAAAATCTCGGATTATACACTGTTTTCCTGTGTTTTTCCCAGTTCATTGGTGTGGCCTCATGGTCATCAAATGGTGGTCACAGAAATTTCTGATCCAACTTCACCTGTGACTAAAATTGAAGAAAAAAATGCTCCAGAGAATGTTCAGGAAAAGCCTCCACGAGTGGTGAAAATTAACAAAGAGATTAACATGCCTTCGGAGCCTGCAAATAAAAAAATAGCCCGTAAAGTCAAGAGGGTAGCCATAGGGCTTCGAGAAGAATCAATTTTGAAGAGAAAAAGTGGTCACTTTAAGGAGTACTATAATTTGGGAGAAGAGCTTGGAAAGGGACAATATGGAACAACATTCCTGTGTACTGAGAAAGCAACCGGGAAAAAGTACGCTTGCAAGTCCATTCCTAAAGTGAAACTGCTGATAGATGAGGACGTGGAAGATGTGAGGAGGGAGATTGAGATAATGCATCACTTGGAAGGGTGTCCTAATGTGATATCAATTAAAGGGGCTTTTGAGGATGGTGTTGCAGTTCATGTTGTGATGGAGTTATGTGAAGGGGGTGAACTTTTTGATAGAATTGTGGAAAGGGGGCATTACACAGAGAGAAAAGCAGCTCAACTTGCAAGGACTATAGTTAGTATTATAGAAGGTTGCCACTCCCTCGGGGTGATGCATCGTGATCTTAAACCTGAGAATTTTCTTTTTGTTGATGGGAATGAAGAGTCCACACTTAAGGCCATAGATTTTGGAATGTCTGTTTTCTTCAAACCAGGTTTGGATGAAATGTTCGTTTCCTTCCTCTGTCTGCTAGACAACCAAATTATAATATAGAACTATGGTGACTTTGTTTCCATGAAAATCGGTTTAAAAAATTATAAAAGTATAACTCTAAGACTTTAATATTAAGGCAGGAGCTTAATAAAATGGTGTTTAAGAATACTGTGATATTGTAGATATCAGTAATATAAAAACTTCAGATATTATAATACTCTTGAATTAAAGATACCTATAAACCTTACCTGTCTTTTTTGTCAGGGTGATGTATCTAAAGTTTACAATTCTTCATGAAAACTAAACTCTAATTAATTTGCTTTCCTTTAAAATCAATCCACCAGATAGTTTGATACGAGATAGAGCATGCTCATTCATGCTTCCCCTAATACAATAGAATTAGTTGAAAAAACTAAAACTTTTCTGCAATGTTCTAATTACATGATTTCTATGATTGCTTTTCGCTGACATTGTTCAGTTACAGGGGAAACTTTTAGGGACGTGGTTGGAAGTCCTTATTATATCGCACCTGAAGTTCTACGAAGGCATTATGGTCCAGAAGCTGATGTGTGGAGTGCAGGTGTGATCATATACATTCTTTTATGTGGAAAACCTCCATTTTGGGGTGGTAAGAGTCCTTCGTTAAGATTTCTAGCCCTTCAGTGATTCGATCGTTTTGCTTAATTTTGTATTTTGTTAAAGTTTCTGCTGATTCTAAAATTAATTTTCCATGATAATAGAATCTGAGCAAGAGATATTTGAAGAAGTTTTGCATGGTGATCTTGATTTTACTTCAGATCCTTGGCCGAATATCTCTGAAAGTGCTAGAGACTTGGTCAGGAAGATGCTTGTTAGAGATCCTAGAAAACGGATAACAGCACATGAAGTTCTTCGTAAGTTTCTCTCCCAGTATTCCACTTAGATGCTAGTAAATGACATTTCAATACCACATTATTAGGCATCACATTATACTGTCATGTTTTCTTTAGCATGGACTTGTTATTATTCTTTTAGTAGCTTTCTTTGATCGCATTACAGTGAAAATCTTTTAAAAAATCAATGCATGATTTTTCGTCACTGGTTACTGTACTATCACGTCTATCCAATTTTATCAAACACATTTCTAAGGAGTTTCTTAGATTTTGGACAAAATATTAGGCATTATATCAGACTTTCTGACTAGTGAGTACTCATTGTCATTGTCACGAGATCGTAGGAGTTGAAGTTATGTTACAACCTTGTAGATGACAACATGCTTATTCTTTGCAGGTCACCCTTGGATTCAAGTCGATGGAGTAGCTCCGGACAAGCCTCTTGACTCTGCAGTTTTGAGCCGCCTGAAGCAGTTTTCTGTAATGAACAAGCTAAAGAAAATGGCTCTTAGAGTAAGAAATCTTTCTAGCATATAACTCTGCACCATAAATTCTATTAGCAAAGTAGAATATATCAACAAACTTCTATTTGAAATTTTCAAGTCGTGTCCTCATACTATTTTCCATGTTGCTCTCAACAGGTTATTGCAGAGAACCTCTCAGAAGAAGAAATTTCTGAACTGAAAGTAGCGTTTAAGATGATAGACACAGACAACAGTGGTCAAATTACTTTAGAAAAGCTGAAAGCTGGATTAAAAATGCTTGGTAATAATCTCAGTGAACCAGAAATTTTGGACCTAATGCAAGCTGTAAGTATTAGTACAGAATCATCTTACAATTCCTTAGTACTAAATAAACCTACATTTTTGTCCTTTTTTTCTTGTTTGGCCAAACAATTTCTCCTCATAGTACAGTAGGATTCTTAACGATTTAGGAATTAGGACTCATTATTCAGCAGAACTATAGAAGTTATCCTATAGGATTTCATATGCTTTTAAGTTGGCTTAGATTATGATTAATTTTTCTCCTTCATTCATTATAATTAATCTTACACGAGAAAGCTCTGAGTATGACTTAGTGAAACATTCTTATGCAAGTAGGGAAAAGTAAAACAGTGAATAACAATCATTTTTAGTAGCACATTGTTATAATCCATCTTCCAATATTGTTTCTGATTGCAGGCAGACGTTGATAACAGTGGCACAATTGACTATAGGGAATTCATAGCTGCAACATTGCATTTAAACAAAGTTCACAGAGAAGATCATTTAGTTGCAGCTTTTTCATTTTTTGATAGAAGTGGAAGCGGCTACATCACTCAAGATGAACTTCAAAAAGCCTGTGAAGAATTTGGTATTGAGAATGTATGCTTTGAGGAAATGATCCAAGAAGCTGATCAGAATAACGTGAGTACATTTTACAGTAATGTAATATAATGTTTGGAATCTGATAAAAGAAATCACAATTCTTAAAGAATAGTGTGCTTGAGATTCTAAGGAGGTGTAACCCTTAACTGATGGACTAAGTGTAGATTAAATATTGATGGATGTCCTCAAATCTGCCTAAGAACCAACCAGTAAGTAAAAGAACCAAAGGGGTTGGTGACTTGGTGTTCCCTCTTATCAAATGGAAACACTAGTTTTTTTTCTGCCAGTTGAATGAAAAGTAAACAAACTAACACTCCAAACATTGCTTTCTTTGCTGTTACGTCATCATTAGCCTACATAATTCTTTATATATGTTAAACTAAATTTATGCTGTAAAGCTATTCCAAATTTAATTAATCTTTTATGACGTGGTTATGTTCATGTTTTACCCTTTCAGGATGGCCGAATAGACTACGATGAATTCGTGGCTATGATGATGAAAGGCAATGCTGATTTAGGTATAAACAGGATAAAGGGTGGCACTGATTTTAGCATTGGATTTAGGGAGGCACTATCAGTGTGTTGAGAAAAACTGGAAATTTATGATTTTTCTCCCACTGTATGGTGAAGTTAACTTCTTTTGAAAAGCTCGGTGAGGGGCTATTTTAATGTAAAAATGTTGATGAATGGGTAGGACAATTCATATCAAGTTTAACATGAACTGATGAGACTTGATAATGGAGTTGGTGGAGGGAGCTTTTCAAGTGTGCTTGACATGCTTAAAAATTAGGGTTCAAAGGATTGTGATGACTTGCCTAATGTCAAAGATATCACTATCTGAGTTTTATTTTTGTCTCTCCTATGAATGTTTTAGCTATGGATCACAATGTGATATACAGTCTACAAATAGAAGGGGATAAAGCAATTAAATTCTAAATCTTTGCAATTTAAATTTAAAAGTTTGGAGTAAGAAAGCCAACTAGAAGGAGAAGAAAAGGAAAACTTGCAAACTTCCCAAATTTATTCATCCTCGCTCAAGCTCTAAACTTGGCCATGGCCATGGTATTAATGAGTCATCATCTCATTAAGCTTGTGGATAAGAAACACACCATATTCTATCTCTTTATTCTTCTACCATAATCTAAAAAGATAAAGATTTTGTCATCTTAAACTGATACATCACTTCATTCGGCATACCAAATGACCAGACAGATTCATCAAGAAAATGCAATTATACTGGCAATTGCTTGTAGAATTAGGAAACATACTGAAAACTCCAAAAGATAAAAAATAAAAAGAAGAAAACATTATGAGGTGAAAACAGTTGTCTATTATAAACAAAAATGAGAAGAATGAATATTAATAAGGTGGAATGGTAAGAATTATTCACTACATATGAGTCAGTTTTCGACTCCTTTTGTTTGCTTTCAAGTATTGGTGAAGCATTTTGACGTGGACAATGTAAGATGGTCTGAACTGGAGTCAGTAGCTTTAATTAGGGTCTCTGAATGTGTTGGGGTATGCATATGGGTGGCTATATGCTGTTCTTTAAGTTATCATTGCCTCTTGTCTCTTTCTGTCTCTCTCTCTCTCTTTCTCTCTTTTTGTCCTTCAGTAATTGCAAAATTATTTCAGAACACACACCCAAATCCTTTCAATTACGGTGGTTTCAATTATATAATGAGAGAAATAATGTGGATAATGAAATGGTTTTAATGATAGTGCATAAACCATTTCATTATCCAGAAGTTAAGTTCTGGCATATCAACGAGTGGGATTTGGCTGTTTAATTAATCATCAAATTGATTAAGTTAATTAGGTGAAGATTATTATTCTGTATTCTGTTCAAAGTAGCCCATTCTGTCTTCCAGTGTTTAATGGATTTGGTGACTGTTGTCTATCACCTGGTCAAATATTTCACAGTCCAATCAGATGTATGAGGAATGTTGTCACTACAGCTGTTACTTTCATAGTTAACTATCAAAGTAACTTCACCTAATCAAGAACACCCTTTTTTTTCCTCTCCTCTTTTCTTTTAATATAATAATAATAATAATAATTAAAAAAAAATAACATATCATAAAATGAGTCCAAGGGTTAGGGCACGTGGATGTTGCCTAGAGATTCAATGAATGGAGGTCCACCTGTCGGAGCCATGCAAACCATAGTGACACGTTTGCGCGTGGAGCGGACGCTCCACTCACACAAATGGCTCGCAGGGTTTAATTGAGTTAAGCACATTGCATAATACAACATAAATATTATGAAATGAGTAATGTGATAAATACAAAAAAATAGATGTGAGAAAATCGTATAAACTTTTAAAAACGTAAGCGGTGCATTTAGAATATTAAATAATTTTCTCAAATACGTCTGTAAAATATATTATCATCGTGTTTTACTGTATTTCCTTGATACATTTTACCATAGTTTTTAATAAATATTGTTATGACATTCCTTTCTTAGACAGGATATAAGTGTAACTCTAGAAGGAGGTGGCTAGATTTGTTCTTGTCTAGAAAGCAACGTACCACCTCCAGCCAAATTCTCATAGCGAAAGAAGACTTAAAGTTTAATATAATCAAACATGCACTAATTTAATACATTCTATAAATTAATTTAATATTAGATTCGATGTATTATAATTTAAATATATGAACTGATTTTTATTTTTTTTTACATTATTATTTGTATGTTGTATTGAGTAGTTACTTGGACGTGTGACCCCACCAAGTGCAAATCACGACACGATCACATGAAGGCCGGCTAAGGAGATGTCATTCGACTGTTACTTTGTCTTTCGCTCCAAAATCATGATGAAAACTCGTAATCATCACAAAATTTATATTAACATTTACATCAAACAATTTCGAAGATAAGGAAAAAAAAAAAGTAATTGATTAATATTTAGGGCGATATTTTGGTGCTCTCAAAGAAAGGATTTTAGTGTCTTTCAATTAATATAATAAAAATATGTTATGTATAATTATTTTAAATGATGTGATATTATTTTAGCTGATAGTCAAACAATATATAAACATTTTTAATTGACTATTATTTAACAATGTCAGTCTTCTTTGTTCCACACACCAAATTGCTAATGTAGAAAAAACGTAAATATATGATCTTTCACAAAATGATGTTACGTTACATGATGAAGTAACAAAAAGATTATAATTTTCTTCAGAAGCTTGCAGTTCTTACAAAGATTAAGAATGGAAAAGTCGTTTACTGAAAAAAATCAACACTATGAATATTGAAGAGAGTCAAAGAAAGAGTCTTTAGCAGAGGTTCTATTCTTTATTTTAGTTTTTGAATTTATATTTTATTGTTACGTTAAGTAAGATTATTTTGTTATTACACTGTTAGAATATAATTGTAAGAATATATAGAAATAAAATTAGTGTATGAGAGAAAGGGAAGAATGCACGTTGTGACAGCTCACGCGCGGTTGGTGGGAGGTGGTGGGGTACTTGTCAAGGTTGGCCTAACGTGCCACCAGTCATGTTGGTTCCTCCTGCCATGTCATCCTAAAACACTCACTTGTCACAATTCCCATGTTCTCAGTCCTTCCAAATTACTTTTCTGCCCTTTTCTATCATCGTGTAGGTTGGAATTATGTGTTTGATGAATCCCAATAGGTAAAAAATAGCATGATGGTATTGATTGTAAATGAGGTCAACTTGGTCAGCATTTTGGGGACAGACAGCCACGTACATTTGTCTCTGCCATTTTCCTATTAGAATTGAGGTGATTAAGAAAGAAGGAAAGAGGAGTGACAGTTAAACAATAGAAGAAAACAAGTTTGCTTGCAGTGACAGTTACTGAGTTGTGGCAGTTCTTATTAATCTGTCTATCCCCTTCCTTGAAAGCTCTTCCATTTTTTCTCATTTTCAAATTCCTCACACCCTTTATTTAAAACCTCTTCTTTTTCTCTCTAATTGTTAACACCACAATGGAATCTGATTACGGGCTTGCTGTGGAGGAAGAGAAACGTGTCATCGGAGTAACAACCAAGGTGGACAATATAAAGAAAGAAGATGAAGAAATTCAGACCATTTCTGCTGCAAATAAAAATTCAAAAGGTGTCACTAAGGTATCATATTCATACACAACGTATCTGAATTATTGTTTGTTTAAACTAAACTACCTGCGGAATGCACAGTAATTAAGTTAACGTGGTTAGGAAACTGGTGGGAGAGCAAGTGTTGCTTCCAAGAGCAACAAATATGCCAAATATCATTTGAAGGGTCTGAGTTCAATACCTCAAAAACAAAGGCCTTCACTTTCCCAAAGCATTTCTTTCCCACCCAGATCATCTCGAGAAGATGCTATGCACAAAAACATTGATGGCTATATTCTGAAGACAAACGTTCGTCATTTAAACAACTCCACAAACTCACTGGCTTTGAAACGCTCTGCGGTACACATTTTCAATTCCTTTGCATAACTCCGTTGCCTCTTATCATTGCTTTCTATGTTCCTCACTTTAGTTCTGTTTAACAGTTTGGAAGGACTACTACAGTTACTCCAGCCACCAAGAGCCAAGTTTCTGAGACATCTTTGTAAGTAGCAACCAATCTCAATATTTACTAAATCCTTCTATACATTTTTCTTTCAGTTTGAGGTAACTCAATTCTTGTGCATGTGTTTTGGAAAATTTATGTTCAGAAGATTGCTGAATGGAATCGTGAAATTATCACGTTATGGTTTTTACATTATTGCAGACTTGTTGATCATGTGTCAAACAGGGCAAAGTCTGGAAAACCAAATAAAGATGATGATGATTGCCATTCCGCGACTTCGTATGATTTATAACCTTTAACTCTTAGGACATACTGTCATCCTTTCTCTTCTATTTCTTATAGGATTTGAGATCTCTCAATTCTAAACTGGCTTCCTTTTTTCTTCTACTTTAGCTAAAATGTTGTGAAAACTTTGTATACATGTGTTGTCAGAAGTGCTACTCCTCGTCTGAGAAGCAGTGGAGTTGGATTTTCCTTTCGATTGGAAGAAAGAGCTGAAAAGCGAAAGGAGGTAGTTTTGCTTAAACCTTGCACCCTGTTGATATTATATTAGCAACGCCAGAACCAGATGTTCATCCTAATTTATGCCTTTGTACTCAGTTTTTCTCAAAGTTGGAGGAAAAAACTCTAGCCAAGGAAGCAGAGAAAACTAACCTACAAGCAAAATCAAAGGTATATATCATCACAATAATTTAACATGCAAATTGTGGTTTAGGTTTTCACTAAAAGTCTCCTCTCCATGTTTTGTTCTGAATTTCCCCCAGGAAAACCAAGAGGCAGAGATCAAACTATTGAGGAAGAGCCTGACATTCAAAGCCACTCCAATGCCAAATTTCTACAAGGAACCACCTCCAAAAGTTGAGCTTAAGAAGGTAACTAATCTAAACTTAACTTCCAATTGGGATTATGCAATGTTTTCCTACATTCATAATCAATGATCTATCTGTCTTTTATCCTTAACCTTTCTTTGGTGATAGATACCAACAACACGCCCAAAATCCCCAAAGCTTGGAAGGCACAAGGAACCTACAATGAACAACAATTCAGTAGAAGATAAGTGTAGCTCAAGTCCGCGTGGGAAACAACAGCAGAATGACTCAAACAAGGGTAAGGGTCATAAGGATGTGATTTCAAAGAAACAAATCCCAAAAAACCACTCCAAGCTGAAGTCTGAGGAAAATGTAACCATAGAAAACAAAGAATTCCAAGTTCCAGATAACAACAATTCTGAATGCAAAAATGACATGGAGTTACAACAATGTGAACCAGGTCATGCATCAAATACTGCACTGCTTCTAAATTCTACTACGACGGAGCTTTTGTCGTATGAGGTTATTGTTGGAGTGTAGATTTATATCATCGGACTTTATAATTATGTAAGATTAGAGTTCTATGTTGTTAATTATTTCGTTATCATTGTGAATACCGAGGTTGCTTCATGTTCATCATAAACGAGTATTATTCCAAATAAGAGTTGCTCTTTTTGTCATTTACATTAAAATGCCTTAATAATTCATTCTTCAGCAAGTCATTAGGGTATTTAACAGATAAAATTGTCTCTTATTCTTCAATTGAAAAATTACTCTCGAAAAATAATTCCTTTCTTCTGTATAACAATTTTTTAGTAGTTGTAGTTTTTTTTTTTTTTGAAAGAACAAAACATTGCACTAGAGACAATTGATTTGATTCACGTTGACTTTATGATTAGAGTAAGGTGTCTACGGGCATGGTAAACTTTTTAATTGATATTTTTAAGAGAAAAATAAATTAAACATATTTACAAATTAAAGTTAGCTTATATGTCAATCAAAAGACATTCTTAAAAAATCCTAATGGGAGAAATTTTTTATGTGGTTTATACATAAACTAATTTCAAGAAAAACAAGTTTTAAACAAAATTACTTTTTATTTTTCTCTTGCATTTACCTAGATAGATAATGGCTTTAGAAAAAAGTTTTTGATAAATTGTCTATAACTAGATTTTTCCATCCCCTTCCAAACATTTGCCAAAACTCATTTTCTTTTTCTCCCTAATTTGAGTTCAAATTCTTTATAAATTTGACAGATAAATAATACATCTTTTAAATGTGTAAAATATTAATTAGTAACAGCAGGACAAAAAAGACTGTTGCTTCTTACACCCCCTTCAAAACCCCTTCGGGAAAATAATTTGCTTTCTGGTAAAAAATTATGATACACTGGATTGAAATGTGTTTAGTTATTGGGCTGAACAATAGTAGCGGCCCGTAGCATCATTAATGGCAATAAATGAAGAGTTGGTAGAGACTCTGATCGAACTCCCTCATTAAAAACACTCATCCTACGGGTGCCATAAGGATGAAGAAACAAAGTTGGGGTAGAAGTGAGATTTTAATTCATGCATAATAGTCGCCCAAACATTTAAGTGAATTTGAGTAGAAGCAATGTTCAATGCTGCATCATAGAAGTCTTCAAATGGTATGCACACAAACAGATCCACGAAGAAGTAGAAGTAAACGAAGAAAAAGTCCAACTACGAATTCTCCTTGTTGTTGTGACACATATGATTGTTACCTCAATACATTCAAAAATGCACAACATCATTATTCATGTCATCCTGTATAATAAAAGTCTAGCTGGAGAGGTCTACTATGTATTAAGTATATTCGCATACCTCATATGCAACCTTATTGTATTTGAGGACCTTTAGGAGATTCAGCTCATCCCTTTTGGCCCTGATGTCAACACAAATCTTTCCAATCCTGTGGTTACTCTTTTCTCTTATGACCTCCTCCTCCTCTTAACCCTAGTCCTCCATCAAAACTTTATTGGTAACTTGAATGAGTGTTATAACGTTACCTAAAAAATGCTCCGATAAATCGAGTGATGAAGGTGATGCAAAGGTATCATCGGCATATTTTCTATTCCTTCTTAGAGGCGCCTTCCAAAGATATCTCGATGGCAAATATTATTATCTTAAATGAAAATAATTTAAAGTTGAACGATTTGAAAGCAAGTGCTTGAGTGAAAACGATGAAAATGGCGAGACTGATGTGTAAATAAAATGTAATTGCATTAATTGAATGATTTAGTCATGCATTATCTTTGCTTCGGATCATACATTGGGATTTTGTGTTTTTCTTGTAGATTGGTGAATCTAAGTGTAAAAATCACAACTTGGGATGAATTGATGTACAAGATACAAAGATGAGACCAGAGAGTTCCACAACCTAGCTGTGGACAGCCCCACAACCTACAGATTTTGCTTCAAAATATAGATGCAAAACAGAAAGTTCAACAACTGAGCTGTGAAAGTTTCCACGACCTATGGAGTTAGCTCGAGGAAATAGAAGATAAAACAGAGAGTTTCATAAGTGAGTTGTGGTTTTTACCACAACCTGCGGATTTACGTCAGGAGTTGCATAATTAAAGCACAGAAGAGCACATGCAGATTGGGAAATTTTTCATGGGCTGTGAAACTTTCCAATACTAATCTCTTTTATGACTGATTTAAAGAGATTAAAATTAAATAGAAATTAAAGGAAGTTATTGAGAGGGAGTAACCACTCTCCTAAAAAGGAGGAATTAGTGGAAAAGAATGGGGGATTTTTAAAACGTGAAGATGGAGACATAAATGGGGATGGACATTCACGGACAACACTTCTTCTTCTTTGGCTTTTTCTTTTGTGAGAGGATTGATGTAGTACTTTGGATTATAATTTCTCAACCTTTTTAATTGATGTTTAGTTAATTTTAATTATCTCAGTACTCCATTTATGTTCTAATGTCTATTCTATAAGTAGTTTCACAATTGGGAAATTGGGGATTGCTTGCGTTTATAAATAGAACAGATTAGATGTTGTCACAACTGGAAAATTGGGCACAATTAGTTAGTTTGCAATTGAGATATAATTGTTCTTCATGATCTTATTGATTGTGTAATTGACCTAAGGGATTGGGGGTTCAAATTCAATGGATAAGTTTTCCTATCTAAAGGATTAAGGGTAAACAAACTCTTAATAAAGATAATTATAATTGACACACCAACTTAAAAGGGGAGGAATTTATATGGAAAGGTATGAAATCAATTCTCTAACATTGTTTATATCATTTGAATTCCATCACTTGTTCATTTTCATCATTTTACTTGATAAATTTTATTGCTCAAAATTAAGTAAGTTAGTAAACTAGTACTTAACTCATTCAATCCCAGAGAACGATATTTTGTTACTACAATTAAAAAATGGTACACTTGCCAAACGTTCATCAAAGACCACCTAGTCCATATTTATAAGAAACTTTAGAGACATGTGACACTTTCATAACCGTTAGATCTTGTAACATCCAAAAACAAATGGCACACAACGTTTAGCATTTGGTGTCAGTGCTAAACACGACTAACAAGACGACACAACTTTCCATCACCAATGGTCATATTTTCAAGAACAAACCAAGCGAATGTAACAATTCGAAGAACATCAGCACGGTTCAAGGATGATCTGAGCAGTAATAAACCCTTTACACTTGGGGTCTTAATTCAAGTTTAAAAAAATTAAACCATATATCAAAAGTCTATGAAAAAATACTATAAATTTAGGTTAAGAATGATTTGTTGAGACTTTTACTATATATTTATTACAGTAATAATTACTTAATTAATTAAATCCAAATTAACTAAATATTATAATATCTCTCTGCGTCCAATCAATTAAATAACAAATTATCCAAACAGAACAACTGAGGAATAGGAATAAGAAAAAAAAAATATTTGGATGGACCTTACAACCAAACACTTTCCTTGGGGCTAATATATCCTTACTTTATGCTTGTTTGACCCCAAGCGAACATTTTTATCTTTTACTGCAAGAGTTTTCTTCAAAAGAAAAAAATAGACTAGATTTTCTAATACTATATAGAAAAGCATTAATAATGTTATGAGAGTGACAAACGAGACATTTGTTTATTTATTAAGAGTCCGTGAAAGGGTTTTATTGAATATTATAATAACCGACACCAGCAATGCATTACCTTTAGCTGCTCTGTCTTCTTCTTCACCAAATAATTTAATCTCACCTACTTCTTTCCTTACCTTTCATCTAATAAACCCCCTCCTCCACACCTTCACTTCCAATCACAACCTTTTACTTTCTTCCTTTAATACAAAAAAATATACTTCAGTTCAGAGGTCCATTTCATTGCTTGTTTCTTTTTCTTTCTTTACAAACTCTGCTCAAGAAATCTAGTTGGAAATTCTAAGCCATAATATAATATAATAATCATCATAATCATTTTGAAGACATCATAATAATAAAGTAGATTATGTATGACTTGATTCACATACATACAATCAACAACAAAAAAACAAAAAAAAAGACAACCAAGAAGGGGCGTCGGTTATTTACGCATAGAGACGGAGAATCAACATAAAATAAAAATTTAATAAAAAAATGGTATGTAATTACAGTATGAAACAAAATGACAGAAAATTTGTTTTTGTTATCTTCCGTGTAATCGCTCTCTGATTATAGACCGAGCATGCTTCCTTTTTTTTCTTTTGTATTCAAATGATTACTCTACAACTGCATAATTCATTCCAAACAAAACCGAATCAGAACACACCCACATGTTATCCAAGGAAATAAAACGGATCAAAGGGTAATATTAACACTTACCATTCATCGAGTTTACATACAACCACTCTTTATTACTTTTGTGATTAGTTGAGAGAACGAGTTCATTGGCATACTTGTCCAAAAGCTCCGAGCATGCTACATGCCATTTCCATCAACTTCCCTGTCACATGCGTTTAGGTAAAATAAAATGTTAAGTCAACTAATAGCCAGGCAATAACCATTACTTTTTCACATGCAAATAAAAAGAAAACTAGTTATATCCCACCTAAATTCGTATCAAACAATTAAATTGTAAAAACAAAAAGGAATCCAACCAATACCTTAGTTGACTAGAATTATAATTCAGTGTAAATAAAATAGACCGAAGGGTGAATAGAATAATGAGATGAATATGGAAAGTAGAATGTGGCTTACAGCTTGGCACACCCAATTATTTTTATACGATTTATTATTGATGAATCACATGGACTAGTCGAGACAAAGGGACAGACTATCAGACTGAACCGTTTTTGTCACCGTCTCTCGTATTTCCCAAGTACCTCAATGCTAAAAAACCAAACACATCCATACATAGTAAAGGTTTTCTCTTCCATTTTCTATTTTCAATGAAAATAGTTCATCCGTGAAAAGTGGAAAGAAACACCTGGTATAACTAGTTAGGCAGCTCCCAAAAGATAAATCAATAGAAAAAGAGAAGACTCACTGTAGAAGCGATCCACTAAAACTCCCTTGTTGAAAAGTAAAACAACAATGGCTTCACACGTGGTGCCGGTGAATTATTCCACTTCAACACCAGCCCTTTCCAGAAAGGCAATGCCATAAATATAAACACGATCTCCTTCCCTTCCCTTCCCAACCCAATTGCTAGCTAACACAGAACAAAAGGTGCTTAACCCAAACACCTTTACCCTAAACTCACTCCAACCAAACACTACTCACCCATTACCTAAAACCAAGTCAATCCCTATTATTCTCTCACAACTAATAACAATAATAATAATTACAATGAAAAGCACAAATAAACTCGACCAAGCAAAACTAAAGTAAATTAAAAAAAGAAAAAAAAAATACCTCTTCTTGGTTTAGCGGCAACCTTGACAAGTGGGGTGGTGCGGTGGGTGCGTTCTTCCTCTTCCTCCGGGGGGATGAGAACGCCGTCGATTCCCTGGACGGAGATCCTTCCATCGGTGTAAATATCAGGATCGAACAAGTATGCGGAGGAATCGCCGTGACCGAATTTAACGGAACCGTCAGACTCCTGAGCGAGAACCTTGTGGGGTAAGCGCAGGGTATCGTAGCTGACCTTACCGAACCTTCTGACGGCATTATACATACTCTCTTCGGTTTGGTACTCGGGAACAATGTGATAGTACATAATCTGCTCCGGTGCGCCCGGTTCGCTCAACTGATCCGTCGTCAACTTCGCCATGGCTTCGTCGTTAGGGGCCAAAACGGTAAGGACGTAACCCTCTGAAACGAGCCTTCCCATTTCGGTGGCCAGAGACGTTAGGTTAACGAGAATATCGGCCATTTCGTTGTACCCTCCGTAATGCAAGAGCGTGTGGATGAAGTCGTTCACCTGCCGCTCGCCATTGAAGTGATGCTTCGGGCCTCCGGGTCCCGGCGCCGGTGCGGGAGCGATGGAAGGTCCTGGCGCCAAGGCGTCGTAGATTGGGAGAACGGGAGGGGCGCCGGCGGGGACTGGGGCGGGCTTCTTGAGGCGGTGGGTGCGGGGATCGATCTCCGGAGCGCCCTCCGGGAGGACGGCGGAGATGGCGGCGAGGTTGCGGCGGCGGTTGAAGTCCTCCTGGACGGATCGGGGGACTATGAGACGCTCGATGCCGTGGATAACTCCGTCGGGGCGGACAACGTCGTCGGCGCGGAGGATCTCGGCGGCGTCGACGGTCATCTGGCCGGAGGGCTTTGTGGCTAAATGCAGGTGGTGGTGGTTTCCGAGAGTGGCGTGATGGCGATCGGAGTTGGGCCAGTGGCGAGAGGAGATTCGCGTGGGGAGAATGTGGGACATGAGGAGTGTCTGAAGGGAGCGAAGATTGCGAGGCTCGAGGAGGAAGCGCTTGAACTCGGGGTCGAGGTCGCGTTCGAGGGCCTTGTTTCGCGGGGCGAAGATGGTGATGTTGTGGTTGCCGACGGCGTCTTCAAGTTGCTGGAGAAGAAGTGCTTTCTCGACGAGCTCGGCGAGTTCGGTGTAATGGGAATCGAGAAGCGCGACGAGGATGGAGTTGGAGTTAATCTGAGGAGTGGTTGAAGAATTGTGAGGGAATGCGGAGAGTGAAGATAGCTGTAAAAGGAAGAGAAGGAAGAAGGTGAGTAAGTGGGAGACGCCATAGATGGAAGAAGAATCCATGGCGCTCAGTTAGGGAGAGAAAAGAAAGAAACTGTGTTTGCTTATCTCTGTTTTGGTAGGGAAAAGGGAAATGATACTGAGAAGAGAGAAGAAGAGGCGTGGAATTGGGGTATAGTTGCTCAGTCTCTTTCTCTCAGCTTTCAATGCTTTTCCCTCTTCCTTTGCTTAATGCTTATGAGAACTCTCAAATCACCATACCATACCATTACCATACACTACAGAATAGCATAAGCATACTATTCTTTGACAGCCTGTGCGTGGGGACCACGCGGCAATTCATGTGCTGGAACCCTACTCTCACCTTCATTTTCTTTCACTAACTACTTTCTAATTTCATTATTGTTAGTATTATCACTGTAATTATTCAACAATTTGAGGTAAGCTATAACTCTTTTTTTTAATTATTATAGTTCCATCTCAAATGATTAATGAATATGTTTTATATATTATTATTATTATTAATAATTATTAATTAAAAGGAGGCGAGGAGAAACGTGAATATTGTGAGTCTGGCAAAGTGTCGGTGTGGTGGGAAAGGAACAGAGTTCAATTAATTTGGACGCTCCTGTGTCACTCACTCCTCACTATGTGACTACGTTTTTAACTTTTAAGCTTCCTAAAACGGCGACGCTGACCCACCGCCCGCCGGTGGTTCTTCTGTCAATTTTAATGTTCACTTCTGACTTACAGTTTCCTTTTCAATCACCCTTCTACCACCTCTTTTTCCTCTCCTCATCTTACAACTTTCTTGCATTACAAAATTCACAAAATCTAAAGCAACACACCAACAAATTACTATAATAATAATCCACCATCATTTTTTCTCCTCTCTTTTACTTACTATAATCCTTCACATCCAATTTCATCATCAACTTTTTCCTTCTTTCTGATAATTACGTCTCAATTTGACATTACTGTTCGTATCGAATCTTCTTTTCATATGCTTTTCTTTTCCCAATTTTCTCCTCGTAACAACTATCACTTGTGTGCAAAGCACTCGCTTGCAGAAATTCTCATTTAACCATGTTTTCTTCAAAAATTATGCTTATCTTTCGAACAATGTGTTTGCTGAAAAAACGAAAATATATCTGTATATATATTATTTGTTTAACAGAAATAAAAAATACTACAAATTTGAAATATTTTTGTTTCTGTTTAGAACAAATGCATGTTTCTCATAATGGATTTATATTGAAAGAAAGTAAACAAAAATTCAAACACGAATTATATCAGGGTTAAATATGTTTTTAGTCCCTATACTTTGAGACGATTTTGGTTTTAGTCACTCTTTCAAACTAAGATACAATTTAATCCTTCAACTTTAGAAACTTTGTTTGTTGTTTCAAGCACGTTTCATTATAGCATTTGGATTGTTTACACTGTTTGACACATTTTTGTTTCAATGTTAACTGAGAAATGCGTTTGAAATAGCAAATAAAGTTAAAAAAATTTAGTAAAAATAACTAAAAACAGAATTTTCTAGAGTTGAAGGACTAAATTGTACCTTAGTTTGAAAGAGAGACTAAAACCAAAATCGCTCCAAATATAGGGACTAAAACCAAAATCACCCCAAATATAGGGACTAAAAGCATATTTAACCTATTATATTATTTAACATAATTATTAAGTACTCGGGTAAAAAAGAATAGGTTGCTATATGAAAAACAAATACAATTAGGTGGATAAGATCTATACTTTTTAAAAAAACACTCACTTCCTAGACAATATTCTTTCAAACGTATATTGAAACTGGATATTTATTTTAAAAAATTGTAAAAATCATTTAAGAATATCTCAGAAAAAGAATAACATTTTCCTTTCAACACTTGATATTGAGATAATTTTATACATTGTTACTCCTTGACCCATTGTTTCAATTATTACAAACTGCAACAACCAATTTGCTCAGACGTTTCTTCACTGCAACCGCAAGTAACCATGCATGTGAAAAGGTTGGGATGTTTGCAGAAACAACATGTAATCTAGTTGCCACCTCCATCCATATATTATCGATTTGTCAATAAACAAAATGTAAAAGAATCAGGACAAATTCCCCTTAACATTTAAACATTGTTCTTCCATAGGTACATTGATGTTCATAGTACATGTCCATCTAAAATCCCACCCACCAGACATTTAAGACACGTTCAACCCTTCACTGTGTTTGGCACAAAATATATACGTATAAAAAGATTACTTTTAGCTGTAAGCACAGCTGTTTATCTGATGGTAATTTTTATAGCAAACCCCAACATAAGTGCTGCGACTATTTCCATGGCGTATGCTCCTCAGTTTGTCATGTTACCTTTGGGGTTAAAAAGCTGTGAGACCAAATGTAATGCGCACCAAGGGGTTAGTAAAATAAACAGTTTCATACATACAATTTACTCCCACTATGAAGTTTGTGATAATAAGAATTGATGCTATCATAGTTCCATATGGACTAACACAACAAAAAATTATCATAGTTCCTTCTTTTGATTCTCTGATTATATAGGAGGGGAAAATGCCTCGAATTTGTGACTTATGAATTATGGCGCCAATTTAACTGAATTGGCACTGAAAATGGAATTGGACACAGGACCACTGACGGCAGAAAGTTTCAAGAAAAAGGTACTAGAAGTTGGGACCAAGGTACTATGGCCTTTATCAAATTACGAAACAAAACACGATTGGCGCAAAAGCTTAGCAATTACAACTGCCAACAAGGTGCTCGATTCACCATGTCTTCCATGTCATTGTTAGAGATCAATTGCCCTTCCTCGGTAGTTCAACCTCTTACCATTAGCATTGACAGAAGACATGGAATTACAAGTCACCCTGAATAAGTCCCGATTGCCCGAAAAGAATAAATCAGGAAGTAGAAATCCTCATTCATTGGCATGATATGCCTACTGGCGAGAGTTCTTGAGATTTATTCAATCTCATACAACAGCAATTCCTGAATTTTCACCTTGAGGACAAGGTGAGCCATTTATGGGCAAATTGTTTGACCCAAGTTTGTTTAATTAGCTGACTATTGAAAAAAGAATATAGAAAGGTAGGCTGGTTATTTACAACAGGGAGGAGGGAACAAATTTGTAGAAACCTTGTGAAATGGAGATGGGATTAATTTTTACAGTCGGGGGGAGATGTTAAGAATATACGGTGCCCTTGAACGTCCCTGACTACTTATTCTTTTCTCCCAAGGAAATATTTCCAAAAGTCTTAGTGTAATGATACACATTTCCTTGCATTTTTTCTCTTATCATCTTTATCCAATAACCATAGCATACAAAATATTTCTAATAAAAATGTTTTTAAAAAAGGAGTTAAAATTTCATTTGTACCCAAAAATACGTCTTACGCCCTCACTCTCCATTATTACCTCACCATTATATCTTGTATTAGATTCCTTATAGGAAAAAATTAAAATGACATCCATAGTTTCATTACTGCTGAGCACATTTCATTACTGCTGAGCACATTCGTAAGAACTAATACCACTAGTACCAGGCAGACTCGCGCCCCTTCTATGTACAAAAGGTATCCCCTGGTAATTGGTGAGATTTATAATAATAAACAAAGCAGGTATTTAGTTAATGTACATAAGGTAGGATCAGTTAATTCTTTTAAGAAAGATTTAAACAAATATCAAAGGTTACCTTCAAATATGAGATGCTGAGGAAAGATACATTGACAGAAACAAGGAAGAGCTCAATTTAAATGTGAGGTAGCAGAACAAGCAGGTGGAGTATTGTCATCATGTGAAGAGGTCTCCCCGCTAACTTCAACATCATTGTGATTGCTCACCTCTCCAATGGAACAATCCTCCATATGACTAGACAAAGAAGTACCCACAGCTTTACTATTCTCACTAGATTCAAGGGATTCCTTTAGTCGGGATACACTAGAAATATCAGAATTCATCTCTCTCCTCCTTGTTTCTGAACCAAGTTCTGACATGGAACAACTACGACAGAACAACCTTTCCTTCCATCCCCTTGCACCCTTTGAGATTGATTCTTTGTATCTTAGTGACAAGATAGGTTAATATCAAATAAGTTTATTAGAAAAATACAGTTTGCACATCCATTACAATTTACAAAATCATACCTCGCAGACACCGCATTGAGTCTGGACCGCAGCGAATCAGAATGTGACTGGAACTCTGCTTTATCGCCGTTTACTGATGACGAGGGAGTAGTAGAGCCTCTGCAAGCAAATAAATGCACAGGTATAACTTCATCAGACCATGCAACAAATAATGACCCAAGAATTAAATTGAGTAAAATTACTCTACCCTGTATATGTTTACTGTGCACACCTCCACTCTATTATGAAAATATAAATAGAATTTTATTTTATTTACAGATATATATTACTCTGAAATCCAGAATATTGTTACAGACCAAGAGCTCCTATAAAATCGTTGACCAATGTAATCCTTATAAGGTCTGAACAATCACTATCTTTTAATCCTATTTTGAGGGTGTTAAACAAAAATTCTAAGACAGCAGATTCTATTCTACATTTTTTCATTTCATCACTGCCAGTTAGGTCCTAATTTCAAATTCTAAGAGCATATAAGAATCTATCTTAGGTTTGTTAACAGGCTCTACTCCTAAGCAAATGCATTGTTGTTATTTGGCCACTCACATTTGTCCTCATTCCAATTTTTATATGTTCAGTCTTAGATGTGAGGAAGTGTGTTGAGATCTCACAACGGGAAACGTGGTCAACGTAGTTCTTATAAGATAAGAGCAATCCTTGTCACACAAGTCACTTTTGTGAGTTGAGTTAAGCCTTAACCCTAAATTCTAAAACTCATAATGGCAATGATAGGAGGATGAGTTGAGCAAATAAATAATATGGCTATAATGACCTATCATTGGAGTAAATTCTAGATCCAGAAGCTGAAGAAGAGCTTTGAGTTCGAACTCGCAGCATCTGTTGCAATGCTCCATATCTCTCAGATTTTATTGGAGTAGATGCACTTGTATTAGGAATACTCGTTTTGTCATTTTCTTCTTCAGCAGGTGCCATATTAGATAACACCGATGAGTGTGGATGACCACGAGGTGATGAATTAGCGTGTCGTCCTGCCCTACGGCCAAGTTGGTCTGCTCTCCTCATTGCTGCAGCAACAGCTAAATGTTGAATAATTTGCTCTTCAAGCTCAATATCATTTACATTCATGCGCAACTGCAAAATGATAAAAAGAAAACACTGATATAAACATATGAAAGAACTATAATGTGCTTAAGATATAAGACAACCAAACAGCACTCGGACTGGTAACTAACGTGCTGCAATAATGCAGGGTGATGAAAAATAGAAGCATTTCTTGATGTGGCAACCCTCAACTTCCTCTCCTGCTCTACTGCCTCAAACAATTCCTGACTGCCACAAAATGCATACAAGTTTAATAATACAGTCAACAAAAGAATGATATCACAGATCCTCCAAGCAAATTCATAACCAACCTAGTAAGATCCTTCAAGCTAATAGATTGCCAACACATAGGACACTGGGAGCTTCTCTGACACCTAGAAACAAAAGCCATTAACAACAATTGCTACAGTATATTCTCAGATTTTAATTTTAATATTTTGTTTAGGAGAACAAGAAATTTTAGTGTATTAACTACTAAGACTGTATATGTGTATAACAAGAATATCTTCTACACTTAAACGACCTTCCTCCCACTCAAGTCCAGACTAAGAATTATAGACCAGATAATTGGTTTTCCAGTCTTAATTGGCATTAACGGCCTTAACATTGACAAAAGTCAGGAGAACCAAAACATTCCGATTCATAGTGTCAATGAAGCCAATTAAATTATGATTTCCAAAAACTATTAGCTACCGGAGATGATGTTTTAATGCAGGAACTGGAAATCACATGTTTCAGCATCCGTACTGGTATGTGAATGTGAAGGTTCTAGGATATATATATATATATATACATATATATATATATATTTTACTGAGATTGGTGTTGAAATGGTCGAAAAGGGAGGGAAAAATAGTTTTAAGCATAAGAAGAAATTCAAAATAGAAATCAAAGTTGAAGGAGATTAACAAATGGGACATTGACGAAAGTAAAACCTGTGTTAGATGGATGTGGGAAAAATATAGACAAATAGTGAGAAATAGTCTTAATTTTGACACAGACATGAGAAATTAATGGATATTATGTACCATTCGAGAATGCAGTGTAGGTGAAACTCATGCTTGCAATTAGTGAGCTGGAACAGAAACAAGAGAAAAAAAAAATGTAAGCAAGTTTATTTTTCATATAATCCGTATTTGCTTTTCAACATATTTGAGAAACAAGAATTGTGACACAAAAGTGGGTTTTACCGTTGAAGGATCACTTGCAGAAAACTCCTCAAGACATATGCTGCAAGCATCATCACAGGAGTCTTGAATCCCCCCTTCTACAAAGGCCGCAGCCGATATCATTTTACTTTCTTTATTGTCTTCCATCTCTACAACTTTCTACATGTCACCCTGTAACCTTAGAGTCAGATGCAATAATTTGCTTGTGCCAGTGGTGCTCTAGAATTCATGGTATTGTGAACAAACATAAACTGAAATTCATTTAGTCTTTGTCCAAAATTGATTTCTATAAGTAAATGTAAAATCCAAATTGTACCCAAAGTCACCTAGTCAACCAGGAAGCTGAAAAGGAAATAATGCATGACATTACACTCTAATTCACCAAACAATTTCTCTCTTTCATATGGCAACCATAATCCCTAACACAAATGAGAGTAAAAAAAATCCAGAATAAAGTTACAACAAAAAACAAATGATGTTAGAATAAAAAAAACATAATAAAAATAAATGCAGTTTTTTACAGACAGAATTTAATCTAAAATATACTCGTTAACTTACCAACCACCCTTAAAATATAAGATGAAAAATCTGAGACAGCATAAAACTTTTGGTTTTGTTGTTCATTTTATACATTCATAAAAATAAAATCAAAACTGCAAAATTGAAAAAACAAGAGAATGGATATAAGAAATTGAGGGAAAGAAATGGATAAAAATATACCTGGGAATGCATGGAGTAGAATGATATAATAAGGGTAAGGACAGAGGCATAGAGAGGAGAGAAAGAGGGTTGAATGCTAGAGATCCATTGTTGCAGAAAAAATCAAAGATAAGGGAAAATCAAGAAATTAAAGGAATGGGAGTTGTCCCCACCGCATCGGAGAGGGATACCACCAATGAAAAAATAAACACTTTACTTTCTTCTTTATATACCCACCACATTCTATTGTCTTCCACCCATTGCAGTTATTAACAGTAGATCTTATTTTAATCAATAACAATTTATTCACAATATTATAATTTTATTTTTTTAATTTACTAAACATAGGTTACATCGCATAAATGAAACGTCTTATGATTTTCAATGCATTGACGGGTTGTAAATTATCCTTTGTATGATTTCTAAATTTATTAACGTAAAGCCTAATAGAATTATCGTATGTGACTAATTTAATTTTATTTCAATAATAAAAATTGAAGTATTTATATTATTAATAATCGAATTTTTTATTCATTAATATTTTATTTTCAATAACTATAATAGATAATATATTATAAGTAAATTCAAATACTCATAAACATCAATATTATATTTATTAAATACAATAAGAAGTTAAAAATAATAAATATAGAGGTTGAGAAATAAAGTATTGGACAATTTATATCATATTATAAAGTAAATAAATAAAATATGATCTATATTTTTATAAAATTGTTTATTTCTTAACATTATATTAGTATATTTAAATTCTTTGTGAATAATATATGTGATAATTACCTTCTATTTTATATGAAATTTTACAAACACACATAGAAATTTTACAAATATATATATATATATATCTATATATATATATATATATATATATATATATATATATATATATGTGTTTTTGTAAAATTTCATTTTTTATATTTAATAAATATAACATTTAATAATACTGTTTAATTGTGTTCAACGTATATCTTAGCTTTGTCATAATTAAAATTTCTCGACCAATAATATTAAATATGTTTGTTGTGTGTAATATATGATCAAATTTGAAATCTTTTAATATTTTGATGTTTTATATTGGGATTATATGTTTATAATACTTTATCAAACCTATATTTAACTTGGTTTAAAAATGAATCTTTTTATAGTTTGATATTAAATAATATGAAGCTAGATACAGTGTGAACTTGGGCCACAAAATTTGGGTTTATTGGACAAACTAAACTATCTTGGGCTTTCCATTTTTATATTTGGACAGTTTCTTTCTCCACTTCTATAACTTTTTCCTGTACCCAAATATAAAAGGTTTCTATTTTTCCTTTTCTTTTTTTAATTGTACACGTTGAAACTCATTTTTTTACTTTAAGAAACGTACGATCCCAAAACATTTTTCTCTTGATTCTACTATTGACTTTCAGATTTTATATTTCAAAAGTTAAATTTTCAGAAAAAAAAAAACTTCCAAATTACAAATTCAAAAGTTATTATTAATTTTTGAATTACTCAATTTGAAACTAAATTGTATAAAATTTGAAAGTTATTTTTTATTTTTGAATTTTTATTATTAAATTTAAAAAACATTAAAATTTTCCAATCAAATTTTTTTTAATTTTCAAATTACATAATTTAAAAAACAATTAAAGAAAAAGTTTGTTTGATATATTGTTGAAATGTCATTCTATATTATATAACTGTCATATAACTTTATTCACCTAAGTTAAACTAGAAGAGATGAAAAACTTTTTTCTAAGTAAAAAATTTTGTAGCTTGTCTCGATTTATCATTGAGTTGATATGCTTACAAAAGTTTTATTTTTAATATAATGAAAATGGATTGACACGATTTATTTTTTTATAATAATGAAATCAAAATATTCATGTAATTCTATAAATATATATTATTATAAATATAGTAATTGAAAAATCAAAATGTTAACTTATATAATTAGATAAACAAATAAATCACACATTCAAACTATTCAACATTATTTAATAATATTCCAGTATTTAAAAATGTTAAATTATGAACTTATACAAAAATGATAAAAAAAATCATTAATAAAGTATTATTATTTATGGGTTATATCATTTCTAACTAAGCTTGAACATGTAACTTCTGAATAAATAAATTGGAATTGGTTTAATTCATATTTAAAAGAACCAAGTTTGTTTCTAACCTAAATCCACTAAAATTCTGTTAGATTGATGTATAAGATAAGAATTGACAACATATATTACTCTAACGATGGAGTTATGATAAAAAATAAGATTAGATATTTTGCTTGAAAATTATGCTAGGAGTAGATTTTTATTATAAATGTTTTTCTTTTTCTCTTGATAGTTTTCGTATTAATAATTACATTTTCCCTTAGAAGTTTTAGTTTTGATATATCATATGTGTTGAAAAAATTTATAAGTTGAACTGCGATTTTTTTTTGGAATTTTTCAAGTTTGTGTAAATTGTAATATAAAAAATATTTTAAGAAAAATAATATTTGATGTTTATCGGTACATTAATGTATTTCAGATAATTTATAATTAGCTGAAAACATATATTTTTACCGTGATTGTGTATTAAAATGAAATTATATATTTTAATATTAAATAAAATAATTTTTAATGGTAATATTTTATTTGGTGTAAGAGGATGATGTATGCATGTATATAATTCTTCTGTGAACTTTATTCTGTTCTTCAAAAGGCAATTTACAGTTATAATAAGGAGAGAAAAAGCTTCACATGTCTCTAGCGACTAAATTATGTTTTTTCTTGTGCTTTTTGTTCCCTTTTTAAAAAAAATGTTAATTTCGTTTTTATATAAAAAAAAATTTGTGTTAGTTAAGTCATTTTCGTTAAATACAAACTAATGGTGTTAAAAACTTAAAGTAATTTTTGAATAATAACCCTTTTATAGTTCCGATCCCTGATATTGCAGTGGATAAAGTGAGTTTTCAAAGCAATGATTTTTAAACGAATATGACTTGATTGACACAATTTTTTTCTATACGAAGACGAAATTGACACTTTTCTAAAAAGAAGACAAATTTAACACACTTCAATCAAATTGGAGATAAAAAAAACAATTAAACCTTAATAAAATTATGAGAATAAATAATTAAAAAAGTTGAAAGAGAAAGACAAAATTCTTAACTGAAATAGCCAAAAGTTTAAAACACAAACATATTATTTATTTATTTTTGTTAATATTGCGGCATATCAAGTAGTGGTCAACTCATTCATAATAAATAATAGAATAAAAACACCAGCATTTATTTTAAAAACAAAAATAATTAAATACATAACTACGATGTGATATCACCACAAATACCAAAACCATTGGAAAAAGTTAAATAATAAATTGAAAAAAAAAATGTGCGTTGTTTCATACCCTCGTCACAACACAAACAAATTAATTTAATTTATTGCGTTTTTTCGATTTAATTAAGGTCATTTTAGTTTTACAAGCTTAATTTAGATTAAAATTTAAAATGAAGATATTTTTATTTAAATTCCAATCTTAAAACATCTTTATAGTAAATTCTAATAAAAAAAAAAAAGTCTAAGTTGTTAAGAAGAAAAAAGTAACACTAAAATAAATGTAGTTTTAATTTTTTGAAATTGAAATTTGCATATAAATTTTGATATAATTCTATTTCCAAACTTTAAAAATCAATTATATGTGTCGAACAATATTTTAAACTGATAGTGAATTTGTTTATATTATTTAAAATATTTCAATTCAAATATTAATCTAAAATATCATTTAATATTATTATATAAAATGTATTATATTATTATTTTTTAGATTTAAAACCAAAATTTATTAAAATACAGAAACACATTTTAATTTTAGATCAAAATTTAAAAAATAAAAAAAATATTTAATTTGAACTTGAAACAATCGATTTTTTATTAAAATTGGAGTCCCCCAATAGTAAATGCTAAACCTCAATTAAAATATGATTGCTTCTTATAAAAAAGAACGTCCCTTTCCATTGTTTCTCTTTCGAAATGTTGTCCTCTTCATTATTCACCACTCAAGGGTTTTTTCTTCTTTTGTTTATTTGATGTCATTCATTTTGATAATCATGTTTTAAGTCGTCGACTTTTCTAGAACTAGAATGATCACATTAAATCACATCATAATTAAAGAAGCAAAAATCTCGTGAAAATTTTAGTTTCCTTAGATTTTTTTATTTCGTTCATATATGTGGCTAGAAATACATTAGTAGGGTTAAAATTTCATTGTCTACTCCATTTAATAAAAAAGAAGTGGGAATTTCTCTTTTAAAATGTTTAACTAATTAAATGAATATGCTAACTTTAGTCTTATTGAAAATAATTTTGAAAATACTGATTATGAAATAAATTGAATGAGTCAAATTGTCATATAATTGAATGAATATTATATATGTGGTAGTGGCAGAACATATTATCCAGTGATATTATAATATATATTTTTCAATAAATTATTTAAAATTTATTGATTATGATTGCGTGGATGAGCTTGACACAAACACATAGAAATTGTTAAAATATCAATTCCAATTGCATCAGCAGTTGTAAACTATCCATTGAGAAATTCACACGGCAGAAACTCGTAGTCCATTCAAAATACAATTCAATTAAAGTAAGTAATGATTAGACACTGAATTAATTATTGTAAATGGGGACTAATTAAGTTCATACTCTGTTGAATTGATTTGATATAAATAATTATTTATACCCAAAAAATGGTTGTAAAAGCTTGGAGTGGATGAGAAAGATAAGAAAAAGATGCATAAATAGCATTAAGTAATAGTAATAGTGAATATAAATGGGGAAGCTGAGTACAGATGAATGGAAAGAATGTGTGAATGATTTCCAGAAAGATGTTTGTATAAATGCTTTTATTCTTATCTGAGAGTACAATAAAAAGTAATAATGTGGAGACAAGTTAAAAGGAAGACAAATGGCATAAGGTCCTTGTTTACCATGCCCTGGACCCCTGCATCTGAACCACCTGCACTTTCCATCCAAAATCAAAAACCGAATGCCCCACAACACTTATATCATTTACTCTCTCTTCCTTCATCACAAACCATTTTAACACAAACATTAAACAATACTACAAAATCCATATTTTCTTCTTCTTCTCTAAACAAGAGTGCAAAGAAATTTTTCAATTTCAAGCAACACCAGAAAATCTTGCGCATCATCACGAGAGAGTTGACAATACTTTACACAAAAGAAACCTGGCACAGAATTTCACACAACCTGAAAAGCTCCATCGGAAAACGGGACACAAAAAAAAAAAAAGTATCGAAAAAACTAGATAACTACTTGTAAAACCGAAATGGAAGAGTTGCATTCTCATTAACGTAAATGAAAAAAATTGAGCATACAGATTGTGTATGTACTTTGTATTATAAAGGGAGGGTTCAAGAAAAGATGTTCGGTTGGGGAACAACATTGGAAGAGAGCGTCTGCGTTTGCGTTTGCGTTTGCGAGGGTTCTCTCCGTTCTCTGTTAGAAGAGCTTCTCCAAAACCCGGTGTTGTAAAACTGGTCCCACATCTCTTTCTCCAGCGCGAGTGTGTCGTCGTCACTGTCGGGCTCCGGCGAGTGGAGGCGTTCGATGTCAAACGCGTCGTTAGCGCACATGGGGAATATCCGCGGCCCGGTAACGTCATCGCAGCACCCGCACGAGCAGTGGCGGCGCGTGGGTCTCAGAAGCCCCTCCTTGGCAATCTTCCGGTGCCGCCGTTCCCTCAGCATTCGCCGACACAAGGCCGCCGGCACCTTGTAGATTGCGAGCACCAGGAAATTGGCCACGCCGCAGGGGACGCAGCAGCACACGGCAACGCACTCGGCCGCCGTGCCCCCGACCACCTCCCCCACACGAGTCGCCAGCTTGGACGGCTGCCGCTGCAACAGGGGCTGGTGCCGGTTGGAAGGCCGGTGCATGATCCTGTTGGACATGGGCGAAAGATTGAGACTTTACGCAAGAATGGGATATGGGTATTGGATTCTTGTAGAATGTTGAAGAGTGTGGGAAGAATGGTTGAAGATTGAAAAAAGCGCGAGTACTTGAATAGGTTTTAGGGTAGTAGGGTCGTTTTGAAGTGGTGTTGAGTTGGAACGGATGTGTTGTCCTAGAAATAAGAATGAGAACGGGGTTGGGTTTGGTACGGGGTGAGTAGAATTTGGGTGTGATGTGAGGAGCATTACAAGGAAGTTGAAAATGGCTTTTTGTTAATATTTAAGTCTTACGTGAAAGAGTGAAAGCCTAAAACAAGAGGGTAGAGGTGGAGTCTCTCTAACAAATAACGTCTTTTTCCTTTCCACCTCACCCACGCGCTTCCTTCGCCACCGTACTTCGTTTTCTTAACAGAACTCAACGTTTTATCCAACTCCACTTCCGTTTAACTCTTCATTTTAAGATTATCATAATCTTTTCAACACAAGTTTCAAAATTTCAAATATCTTTTCTGTTTTATGCTGTTTTTCCCCTGTTCAACTTCCATAATCCACATCAAATCTACTTGTCAAATCTATTATTATAGTTTCATCCTTCTCTAATTTTTCTTTAATTTTTATTTTTATCTTACATTTAATATTATAATTTTCTTCTTATCCTATTCTTAACCATTTATCGCGGGAATGGGAACAGAAAATTTATTAAAGACCAGAGATTAATACTGTGTTCAAAAGTTGCATAATAAATAATACTTTATATATAAATCTAAAATATTGATTATTATGTTAAAATCTAAAATATTGAAGTCTCAATCACCATTTTTCTTTTGGTATGTGAAAGTATCAATCAGTTATTGTCTAAGTTAACAAACTATCGTTATAAATAAATTATACTATTAATATTTAATATCATTAGTATTGGTATATATTTATTAATTTATTATATATTAAGATTATTGAGTGATTGTTAACTTATTATATTTAATACTCAATTGTTAACTAATTATATTCATTGTATAATTTATATATTTTACTTAGTAATAACAAATGTATGTTCAATTTTGGTACACTATTTAAGATACGTTATCTATAATTAATTTCCTGCTTACAATATTAAAGTAATACTTTCACTATTTTATTGGTGATGTAGAGGTTCAAACCATTTGGATAAAGTACGCTGTGATATTTGATTGGATAAGGAATAATTAAGATTGTATTAATTGATTAAATAAAAAAATGTTATTGATTATTCTAATTCCAACCGTCATCGTACTCTAATATTAACTTTTATGTTTATATTAATAAACTAAAAACTATTATATTTATCATCTATTATAACGATTTTTTCACTAATAAAAATGCTACTTTATGAATATATAAATAATTAAGTTTAATGAAATCAAAGATAACGAAAATAATATTAATTGTCATGAGAGGAATTTCAATTGACTGGGCACTATTATAATTATGCGATTAATTTTTCTGTTGCAAAACGAAAAATTAAAGTTAAATTTTTAGTTTAAAGGGTAATTATAACATTATTGCTTGAGTGTGAAACGAATTACCACACATATATTTACACCTTGATTGTAATTTTGAAATATTAAGATCATTACATATTTAAGGGTCAATTCCTAAACTTTGGATTGATGGCAATTTTGTCAGTTCCATTTCTTGAAATTTACGGTATAAAACTAAAAGCAGTTTTGAAAAAAAAAATGGTACGTTTAAATATAGTATTTAAAATCTTAAAATGTTTTTGAAACAAAGTCCAGAAATTGTTGTATTTATTTTAAATACCAAACCCGAATTTTAAAAAATAAAGATAAATTTTAATTGTATTATATTTTTAGAGATGCTTTTTCAATTTTAAAAAAATATAGCTTTTAATAAATGTACTTATTTATTTTATTCATAATACTTATCTTAGTCTGTCATATGGATTATTCAACTGACTTTAAATATAAAACAAAACAAAATCAGTACAAGTACACTGCGAAGCATTGAAAACGCAGTAAAAATGGAAAAGAAAAAGACGTATTTCTTGCACTAAAAAAACGTTTGGAGAGATTGGGAAGTTTAGCAATGCAGTAATTTGGATCTTCCCATGATGTTATGTGTCACTGATTTTGTGTTCTTGTGATGTTGAGCAATATAAGAGCAATTGTTGTTTCGAATCATCACATCAAACATAGAAAATCAGACACACAAAATAGCATATAATATGTTTGTTTCAGTGTCAGTAAACTTGTTTTCTTTTCCATTGTTGCAAACTCTGTCAATTCAAAACAATTATTTATTGATAGTCACTGATTAAAGGAAAAAATAATTATTTGGTTTGAGTTGCTTTCTCCTTATATTAGTCAAAGACTTTTTTTATTTATTTTTAATTAGATTTGTTTTATTTAAATATTAAATGGGTTTTGAAATGGTTTGTTTGTATTTTTTTCCTTTATATTAAATAATAGTAGAAAATGAAAAACTATTAAATGCAATATATAAAACAAGACTTTATATATAAAACTAAATTATTATGAAATTAGATGGTCTAGTGAACATATACTCTTTCTTTCAGGTTACATGAATAAATATAGGATAGTTAATTAGGTACGAAAAGAAGTACAAAATCAAATATACATACATTTTAAACATAGATGATACCGAAATATATCCTTTTAGAAGTTATTATGGAGCTGCCATTATGAAAATAATCAAATAGTATCATTTTATCTGAGTAACTAATTCCTATTTTACTATCTAATTTTTATTCAATTTAGATATTTCTTCTATTTATCTATCCATGAAAATGATAATATGAAACAAATCATGCAGATTCACTCGTATGTCTATCCAAAAAAGTAGGAGACAGATTATATTAGCTCGTTCACCTGATTAAGTTCATTCATAAAATCTATAAACGTTAGATAACAATGAATTGACCTGGTTCACATAGTTAACATTAACTTAAATTTTTAAAATCAAGCATAACGTTTTTTCTCTAATTTATTCAAAAATAAATTTTCATTTTTGTCTAATTTATCAAAAGTAGTACTCATTCATCCTTTTTTTCTAATTTAAAATCATTTATAATTTCAGTAGACTTATACATAAAAATTAGAAGTTAAATTTTTTAAAAATATTACTTATATTTAATAAAGGAAATTATAAAAAACTATTATTTCTATTAACTTAATTAAATAAATATTTTATCCTAGTATTTTACAAAAAATGAAATCACAAAATAAATAATTTTTTGTGTGGACTACAGGCTGATCGCAAACACATGGGCCAAACAATGATGACCGAGTGAAATAAATTAAGAAAAATGTTTGTTTAACAACACTTTTTTGTCAATTATTTGACAACGCTATGTGGTTGTTGTCCTTTGACTGGTTTTTAAAAAGAAAAAACAATACCCAAATGGTCAGGCGAGGGTATATTTGGAATTCAGAAAATATGAAAATTGGTTTCGCGCTTCCACTTTTGATGAGATCATCCACTTAGGTGAAGTTCTTAGACCAATACACCCAAAAACAACCTTGTAATCGTTTACCAGAGCCTAGTAAAAGATTTTGAGTGTATTTTGAGTTTTGGACAAGTAATCAGTTAGCATGAGCTATCTGTGATAACCTAGGTGACCACAATTCAATTCCAGTGCTTTTTTACACAAGTCCAATTATTTTAAGTTGAATTTGTTGTTTAAGTGTGCTTTTATGCTTAGAGGTCAGGTTTGGGGGATCCTATCATGGTATAGGGGACCACTTTTGATGAGATCATCCACTTAGGTAAAGTTCTTAGACCAGTGTACCCAAAAACAACCTTGTAATTGTTTACCAGAGCCTGGTAAACGATTACCCGAGTGTATTTTGAGTTTTAGACAAGTAATTGGTCAACATGAGCCACCTGTGATAACCTGGGTGACCACAGTTCAATTCCAGTGTTTTGTTACACAAGTCCAGTGATTTTAAGTTGAATTTGTTGTTTAAGTGTGCTTTTATGCTTGGAGGTCAGATTTGGGGAATCCCATCATGGTGTAGGGGACCACTTTTGATGAGATCAGCCACTTAGGTGAAATTCTTAGACTAGTGCATCCAACAACAACCTTGTAATTGTTTACCAGAGACTGGTAAACAATTACGCACATGTATTTTGAGTTTTGGACAAGTAATTGGTCAGCAAGAGCTACCTGTGATAACCTTGGTGACCACAGTTCATTCCAGTGCAGTTTTTATTGCATTTTTCTGCCTAATTAGCAACTGATACTGTCATTTCCTACATCCAACTATTTTTGTGTATTGTGAACGTTTAAACAAGTTTTTACCATTTTAAGCTTGTATGCACTGTTGAAATGGTCATTTGCAAGCCTATATGCATAATCACCATTTAAACCACCAAATTTTGCTTAAATTTGGAAGTGCACTAGTGATTTGAGTGCAGTGTGTTTCTTTGCTGTCTCAGTGTTTAAACACCTTCAAATTGATGATACAAAGTTGATCAAAACATCAAATTATGTGTCCAAACGTGTCTATGCAAAGTCACTTCCTAAACCATCAATTTTTCCTAAATTTGGAAGTGAACTAGTGATTTTTTTTGCATTGTGTTTCTTTGTTGTCTTAATGCTTAAACACTTTCAAATTGATGATATAAAGTTGCTTGAACCATCATTTGAGCTTTTGAAACAATGCCAATCATTTTTGGGTTTGAAAGCACATTTTTCAAACCACTTTTCTGGTGCAACATGATCTTCAGCAATTCTGCTAAGTTCATCATCTCACAAACATTATTTCATTATTCTATCACAAGCATTACTACTACCTCAAAATGGCCACCTTATTCTTTAACATTTTTAAAGAAATCTAAATATAAACCACTTCAATAACGGTGGAAATTAAATTGCAATTACATTACTTTACGGAACCAAACATGCATCTCGTATAATTTGAACAAAATAGGTTACATTATAGTCACTTGTTGATCTACGTACAAAGAAACTATTATTGTCTTTCATAAACTGAATACAAGAATTACTCATTTTTTATTCTACGCACTACAGTTCCAGTGTACGGGGTCCTAAGGGCTTGACTCTTGTAACGCCTTCGTGATCTCACTCTCACATACGTCTTCAGAGGAGGTTGGTTGTTGGACATTCCACCCGGTTGGTTGTTGGACATGTCATCCTGGGTAAAAAAACCATTGTTCATGGATGGATCTGCACGTGGCGCACTCTGTTGACCATTATCTTTTTTTGTTCTTCTAGCCTTCTCTTCAGCCAACTCTGCGTCCAGGACAACAACTCTCCTTTTAAGTTCTTCAAGTACATATTCTTGCTCCTCTAAACACAAAAGGAAAAACCCAAAACCCAAACCGAGAAGAAAATGAAGGAAGAATGCATTTATCTTGCTGAAAGGAAGATGCTCATCAGAACTTCCCATTTTGAACACCGAGAACAACAACCAACAACAAGAACGATAAGGAAAATGGAGAAAGAAAACGAAGACGTACACAGAAAACGAAAACACGGAGAAAAAGAAAACGAAAAGAGAAAACTTTCATTTCTAATGAAACAGGATAAGAGTATACTTAAAATTCCAACTTTCTTAAACCCTCTTCATTTCGAGCACAAATTTTATCAATAAAACTAAAATAAAAATAGACCAATGGGATACCGACAACGTCAAAAGTGTGTTAAAAAAGATTGTCAGAGTAACGGCTCCATAAATTAACTCACATTTGTAGTGGCATACCAATCCGTTTTTTACAAACTAAATACAGAATGAACCCAAACCATACGCACCGCCCACATTTCCATCCCTATCTATTAAGAATAACAATTATTTTAAAGTTGAACTATGTTAATAATTTTTTTAATAATAAATTATGTATTGTTATTTTATTAATTAGTATATTTAAAACAATCTAATCACTAATCACGAATTATTATAAAAGTATTGTAAAAAAATTATTAAAAAACATTTACTTTTAAAGTTAGCTAATCAATTATCACAAATCTTATATTAAGAAAAGTTAGTAGGTTTAAGCACACAAGGAGAGAAAAAAACTAGAATGGAAGTCTCCGATGAATAGTGCTATTCCTATATTTCATAATTCCCCTGTAAAGAACTTTCCTGTTGGTAGGCATCATCTTCTCTAATTTGGGCTCATCCCTCTCAACATTCTCCATCTCCCAAAATTGTTCAGCCTTGATTCGTCCTACCCTTGTTGTAATCATTCTATCACCTCTACCATAACTCTTTTCTTCCAATGCTTCCTTTGAAAATCGCACCTTCTTATTCGCTTCACGTTTCTCTGAGCCTTGCAAAGATCATAAAAGGAATTCAGAACTAAAGTGGAAAAGAAAATGGTAGTTAAAAATTGAAAGAAATGGTACCACACAAATTCTTTTGGCCGTGTGCGTATAAGATACCACCCATTTGATACTCAAATTTCTTCATGAAGTTAGATAGCATACGTTTATGGACCTGTTGAACCAAGATGGCCATGCTTCCAGATACAGCAACCACAGCCATCAACCCTAATCTCATCGACTTCTCCATCTTTCTTTTCTCTTACTTATTTCACAGTCAAAGTTTAGGATGCAAACATACGCATCTGTGACTGTCATCCAAGAAATGAACATGCATAATGGTTGGTGGGGAGAATGATAGGCAGAATAATTTGTGTTGAGGTAATGAAACGATAACGGGGAAGAAGGAATAGAATAATGAAGAAAAGATATATACAGTGATCGTTGGTTGTTGGTGCTTATATATGAAACATGGAAAAGATGGTACTTTAGGTAGGAATGGATGATTTCCACAACACAGCACAAGAAACTTTTTTTGGCCAACTATTTTAACCTCGAAAATCCAACAATGCACTGATGCCAAGTTAGGAAAGACTTTAAACAGTGAAATTGAAGAATGTTCCTTTCATGATTTGCTAATTTTGGACCCAAAGTGTGGTGGCTGAATTTATCTTTGGGTTTTTCTATCTTAAATCTACCAATTTCTATGTAGAAGGAGTGTTTCTAATCCACCATTTTGATATATTATTTTAAGATGGGTGAATTTAGACAATACTAAATTTAAACCGACTCAAATTAACATTACAATTTATTTTATATTCTTTTGTATTTTTCAATATTTCTGTATCTCTCTTTTCTTTTTTACTTTGCATCTATACTGTTCACTGTTAACGATGTTCGTCGACCCCAAAATCTGGTAGTGGGCTCTCAAAAGACAGCAGCAAAAGCAGAACAGGAAACAAGAAAGATCAGATCAGGAATAAAATGAAAAAATCCAGTCAAACATATTTATTTATGATTTATTTCTAAGCAATAGACAACAACAACGCCAATTTATATAAAAATACATGTACGTTTGTGCGTAACAGTATAAATATACAAAGAAATAAAAGAATGATCAGGATAATATTAAAAAACTAAAAAAAAAAAAATATAACGTCTATCTTCAGCGAATACGATTCACATTAGCAAAGGGTTCAGTATTGGCTTTCGGCGCTGGTTTGGAAGGTTGTGGAGTTCCAAAAACATTCCAAAATCTCAGAGTCTCGTCCCCTGCTGCAGAAGCCACAGTACACCCATCTGGACTTTGCGTCATATACAACACCCTGGAGGTATGACCCTTGAGCTCTCCCACTCTAAGCATTGAAGGATATTTCCAAAGAGTAAGCTGGTTCTCGGTGAAACCATGAGAGCTAAGCAACTCACGGTCATTCTTGTTCCACAGCAGAGCGCACACTTGTGAGCTTGTGTTGACAGAGTTCAAGCACACCCCTGTATGCGTATTCCAGAACTTAATGCAGTGATCGCCCACACCTCCACCTGAAGCTAGCAGATTTGCTTGGAATGGGCACCAAGCTAATGCCTTCACAGCAGCTCTATGTTCCTCAAATCTATGAAGCCAACGGTTTGCTGAACTTGAAGAGACAGTAGCCCTGTCCCATATGTGAACAATGTTATCGTTGCCCCCACTCGCCAATTGTTGTCCTGAGGGAGACCACTTAAGCCCACAGACCTCCTGCTGATGTCCTCTATAAGAATCAACAATATGAGACCTCACTCTAACATCATTGTTAACGATTCTACCATCCATCCCTCCTGTTGTGAGGATATGATTGTTCCAAGATAGTGAACCCACTCGTGCTTGATGTCCACCTCTTAATGTTCTTACCTGCAGTCACCAAATAAAAACCACAACACATCACAATGCATAGAAGTTTTCAATTTAATATGAACACAAAACAAGAAGTATAATTTTCATACAAAGAACTTGTTATGTGTGACTTTTTTGAGGTAATTACAATTTGATTTAAATATAATGACTTATACTGTGTCATCCATTCATCATATCTACGCCATCTTCAGTTCTCAAAGGTTGCCATTGTTAGTGTAGAAATTAAACCCAAATAACTATTAGAAAAACAAACAATTATCAACTATTTGACCATCCACGAATAGACGACACTATAAAAATCTTTCACAAGAAACTTTGCAATGTCAATTAGTCTGTTACAATAAAATTTCACAAAAACGCTTAAAAGGAATCAAATTTACCATCCTAGAAGAATGAGAATCCCAGAGCTGGACATGAAAATTGTTTAAACCAATGGCTAAATGGCGTCCATCGGGAGCCCAGGCAACACTTGTAACAGGACCATCTTCCTCTTCCACAGTGACAAGTTCAGCAGTGGAGCTATCATCGGCATTCCATAGATACACACTGTTCCCAAGGGCGATACTAAGAACATTGCCGCGACCCCAGTCCAGTAGGTTCAAATAAAAGTCATCGAGTATATCAGGAGCATCCAACGTTCTCTCAGAACTCTGATAGCCATTTCCACAAACAGTTACAACAGGATTTCAATTTTCAAGAGTCCGATCAGTAAACACGTAGAATTTTGAATTCAAATAACATACCTGAGGAATGTGACGCCTGGGCTTAGAGAAATTGGATGGAGGAGGAGGCGAAAGGATGCACTTGGGAATGAGTTCAACAGGAGTTGGAGGTTTGTTCTTGAAGGCCAAGATTCGAGTGCGATTCATGTTGAAAGCCTCGGCGAGTTGCTTCTGGTATGCTTCTCGAGATGGTGACATCACCGCATCGTTCTCTTTCTCCCTGCCCTTCTTGTTACCCTCGGTGAGCATGTAGTGCGCGTAGCCGAAATCCATCGCAGAGCGATTGGGAATAAACCTGTCCAACTGTTTCGTAGAAAATGTGAAGAAAATATTATTGATCAAGTCAAGGGTTTTTGTTTTTGAGAAAATGAAATAAAGAGGTCAGGGTTTACGTTTTCTTGAGAATTCTTAGTGCGGAATATACGACCCTGAAAGGAGGATCTGGACTTCATCTTGGAGGAACAATTCCACGGTCCAGTGTCCATGGTTAGAAACCCTGCAAAAAAACAGAGAAGAACGTAAATGGAGAAGGATAAGAAATGAAATGGAAAATCAATGAAAATGAGATGAGAATGGCGATGAGCGGTGGAAGAAGGCGGTGGTGGTTGAATTGAATTGCAGATTCAGAGTAAGCGCGTTCAGATCAGAGAGAAAGAAACGAATGAATCGGAGCAGTAGAAGATGGAGAAGAACTGAATGCTTGAAAACAAAAATGAGTTTCCTTTTATATCGGAAAGTAGCCGTTGAAAGTGGTATGACGAAACTACCCTTCACCTCAAATTGACGTCGTTTAGTAATAGGGGTAAATATGGAATGATACTCCAGCATCTTTCGCGGGTTACTAATAATAATATTGTACTACGTGAGAAACTTGGTCATTTCGGTTTATAATGATTTTAGGATTTGAATTTGTTTTTATTATCTAAAATCTTGTTTTCTTTAAATTGGACTCTCTTTAATTTCTTTATATAGTTTAAAAAAATCATATTCTTCGCCTTACAGGTAAATATTTTTAAGAAAAGCTTTAAAAACCATTGTTAAAATTATAGTGATTTAGGTATTAAAGACACAAGTAAAAAGATAGTAACATTTACAAACTAAATCAAACTCGAATGATAAAACAATCGGTTATATAAATAAAATTCATCCAACAATACTTAAAACAAGCTTATTTTAGTATGTTTATTTTTTTCAATTTTGTCATGCTTTTCAATTAGATATTTCTAAATTTGTGGCATATTTAATGAGTTCATAACGAATCTTATTTAATTTCATCTGTTGCGAAAACTAAATTTCATTTTATATATTTCATACTGTATTTAACAAAGTAATAGAAAAGTAAATATCTTAACCATGATTGGTATATTCACAACATGATCATATATGGAATTCTAAGGAGTCATTCTACCTCCATTTATAAAAAGACAAGCACTACACATGAAATGAAATATACTATTGCAAATAAGCATTCTCTTTAACCACGAATCTTAAACTATAACTACACGAAGATATAACATATATTTTATTAACTCATGACTGACCTAAATCCAAACGAGGATTGATCGTCCAATGATTTTCGTAAAAGATCTTAGAATTTACACTTTGAATTTAATTGATTTTCGTAAAATTAGGCTACACATCTTAAGAAATACACTGATCGTATTTGGTCTTGAAATCACCACTATTGATGTGGTGAACCCATACTAATTTTAATTGCAGCACAGATAAAACTAGATTTAGTTAGTAGATATTTATTCTGGAAACTTAATAGGTATAGCAGGTGGCATAATCAACTCAAATTCTTACACTTGTAAAAAAAAAGTCTCACAATCACCTTTTAATTATTAACTAACAGAGTTTCGAGCTTGAGTTAATGAAAAGATCGAATAAGAAGAGCTGTACACCCTACGAGTTAAATAATTACAAAAAGCATTTTTTTTTTGTGTGAACTCTCCTATTTTTATGTGCCATGCTAAAGTAAGTGCTCCTCACATGGCAGTGCATGTGTATTTCCAACTCAGACCTGCTATATGTGACTTCATGGATAATCTTAATTTCCAGCTTGAAGTTTCATCCGCCGCAAGGAGAGATATGCCAAAAGACGGTAACCAAAAACCATGGCTAGCAGAGCAGCAACCTCTGTGAATCCACTGTCAAGTGTGATTCCATTTATGGTCCGTGTGATGTGTTCATATTGAACCTTAAGCAGAAGTTTATACGTATGATAGTTGAAGGAGAGGTAGCGAATCCAAGATATGAATATGGGGACTTTCTGTCAAATTTAGAAAAGTCAGTTGCATTTAAGTATTTAACATCAGAAAAATTTAGATGAAGTTTCTCGTGTTCCTTGTCATCAAGTTCTCGTATTAAATGATGACATGTTTTTACAGTTCAATAATTAAATGAGAATATGTTATCGGGCTTGTGTCAGGAAATAAGGATTTTGTGTTTATTGATTCTTTTTTTTTTAATTAAATTTACCTGCACAAAAAATCCTCCAGCCAGCATGAAAGTCATCACAGTTACTGAAGCCAAAGTTGTTGCCCTTTTCAAATCCATTAGTGTAGCCCCGATTGCAAGTCCAAGTCCCTGTTTCACATCCAGTTGCAAGTAGAATTATGTCACCTTGGTTTGTGTTACTTGCTCAGTAGTTGGATTATAAAACACAATGCATACCTGAGCTGCTATGATGCAGAGAAAAACCGTAAGAATACTAAGAAAAAAACGCCCTGCACTCAGTCTCAAACTGGCCATGAAATACACAACAAGGAGGAAAAAGACTGGTAACACCAGGTCTAGTAGAAGGTCACTTGTAGTTCTAGCCACAAAATATGCACTTAGTCTGTACATATCCGTTGTTCGTTCCTTAGTCAGCATGGCCCTCTCTTGAGGAAATGTGAATATTGCAGTAAAGACAGGAAAAAATCCCCAAAACACGGCAATAAAGAAGAGAAGTCCTGCCTGCAGTGAAGAACGAAAATATTAGCTCAGAATATGCTAATGTTTGATGTTAGAGTCTGATTATGGACTCTTTATGATCCAAGAGTAGGGATTTAGGTTTTTGACGGAAATAATTTACCTGATCTTGCAAACCTTTTGGGTTGTTAGCATCTGATTGCCACCAAAGTAATCCTAAGATGACTGCTGTAGAAAGAACTTGGGTAATTCTCAACCAGCTAAAATAGTCATGCTTCCTCTCTTTGAACCCTCTTGAAAACAGTATAGAAAATTGCTCAAACCAACTTGCCCCCCACTGTCTTTTACAAGAATAGATTTTAGACTTCAGTTCTTCATCAAGGGGGACAGGAACCATTAACTTTGTCTTCTCTATTTCTGCCACTCGAGAATCATATGCCTCTTCCAGATACTTGTAAAGTTCAAATGCAATTACATGTGAAATTTTTGCTCACAAGTCTTTTTCCAAATTAAATGAAATCAAAATTAACAATACCTCTTGTACAACTGAAGCAGATGGTTTGTCATTGCATGTTTCAACTTCCGCATTTCCTACCTGCACTCTATCCTTTAACTCTGATGGTACAGAAATATCATTCACGTTTCCATTTGCAAGGTCTAATAAAAACTCTGCTGGGTTCATGGTAATAAGGGGTGCACACCCTATAAACTGAAAATAGTCCATTGCTTCAGATGCTTTTCCAAAGTAAAGCAAACTCCCTTTTCCTAGAAGAATCAACTTATCAAATTTATGGAAGAGTCTGCTAGATGGTTGATGGATTGTTATCACTACGGTTTTTCCTGCCTGGAACAGAGACAAAGTTTAGCAGTGATAAAAAATTTGAGTGATAATGAAAATATCCAACCAATTTTGCCCTAATATTTTACAGACTCGAAGATAGAACATATAAGGATCTTTTAATCAAAAAACTTTTTTTTCCTTAAACTATAAAACAGTGAAAGATATTTTATTGCTTTGAAAAAATCAGATAAAAATTTAGAATTTGTAATTGAATAATTAAATTACAGGATTAAAGTAAGAAAACAAGCATTCTTTTTCTTGAAATACTAAAGCAAATTCATTTCTGGCCCCTCCAATTGGAGACCCTATGCCATGGCACATTGTAACCAAGCTCAGGGCGGCCCTGTCAGTTCTTACCAAAGCGTGCATCCATATAAATATTCCTGTGTATGGATAAATTCAAAATGGACAAAACCACATTCTAGACATCTCGTGCCATGAGTTTAATGACCAACAGTGCCACTTACATGTAGCGTCAGTATGGCGACAAGAATTTAGTTTGTAAAGGGCGCTATCATCAAGATGGTCAATTAGACTCCATAATACTACCAAGCTTAAGACCTAAATATGTAAAACTTAGAAAGTTTAATTCGTTCTGAGTTATCTAAGACATTTTAATTTGATATGAAGTTTTTAAACTTGCGGGATGAATGAGAACAAAGACCTCTGCTATGTCTTGTAGCAATTGAACAATCCTTAAAGCTGTTGTAGAATCCAAACCAGAAGTTGGTTCATCAAGAAATAGAAGAGAAGGGTTGATTATGATCTCACTGCCAATACAAACCCTCTTCCTCTCTCCACCAGATACTCCTCGAACATACGAACCTCCTATCATAGTATCTTGGCACCTGTTTTCATACACCTAAATTATACTGATAGACTTTTACAATTAATATAAAATACTTATCACTTACAAGGGCTCATAGTCAATATTAAATTTATCACAAGACTATATTTTCACCATTCTTATGTTCTTTCGACGATTATGACTTTTACCTCTCTAATCCCAGCTCTTCGATGACATCTAAAGCTCGTTTTTCCTTTTGCTCTTTCGTTAGTATATTTGGCAATCTTAAGCGAGCAGCGTACGTCAATGTTTCTCTAACAGTGAGGTGAGGAAACAGAACATCGTCTTGTGTCACGAACCCAATCCTGTAAAATGCATACTTAGTGTAACTATGGTATCAACTAAGATAGCATGTTTACATACCGTCAGAGATGAAAAAATAAATTCTTAATTTCTAATTTTTCAAAATTGTGTGGGCTATCACGACCACAGCTTCGATCTTATAAAAAAAATATCATAAAAACAAATTTGATAGTAAAAAACTTGGAATTTTCACCTACATTTATAGTTGTCTTGTTAAGAATTCAATCTGTGTTTTATGTAACTTCCCAGTTTCAATACGATAGTAAGGTTGGAGTAAGGTAAATCCGGGTTTTTACCTGCTCTTTAGAAACTTGGAATAAGGTTGGTCATTGTAAGTGATAGAGCCACCAATTGTGGACTGAATTAACCTTCCTCCTAGCAGATTTAACAAAGATGTCTTTCCACTTCCTGAAGGACCCATCAATGCCAAAACTTCCCCAGGATTAACAGAACCAGTGATCCCCTTCAAGATATCTTTTTCCTTGGTTGTAGTTATGCCTTTAATCACTACCTTATAGGTCACGTCGGTGAACTGCAGATTCCAAAATAAGAACTTATCGAATTTAGTTGGATGCATCACAAACACAGTAAAACATTAAATAATGCACAAAAATAAGCTTAATGCACGAAAGCATTTTTTCATCAAAAAGTTTGTCTATCTATTCATACTCATACCCTTCTTTCTCAGCCAAACCATGTTATTAAGCCTCACATATAGCTAAAGCCTCGAAGCCAGAAAGGTTCCAATCTTGAACCTAGATCTTTCAAGCGTATGTGAAATAAAACTAATTTGTTGATGCCCTGTAGGAGGCATCAAAAAGAAATTCAGGAAAAGTTTAGTAACAAGTTAGCTAGTATATGCTGTACTTTTATTTGCTGTATTACTAATCATTTATCTAGTTAACTAGAAAGAAGGGGTAGTCTTGTACATTGGCATCACTTGAAATGAAACTTTGTACAAGACTGAACCTGACCATGCTATATTGATAGCCATGTAACATGTTCTATTGGTAGCGTCGATCGCTAAATGAAGCTTCACCGTTGCCTGCCCAAATACATATACAGCACTAAATCAAACTCATGCTCTATTGAAGGTTTGAACAGTAGTACCGCCAGTGGTAGGTGCAGGCAAGGAATATTGAAGAGGAACATTCTAATTTTTATAGATAAAATGTATATTACCTTCAGATATATTGGCAGAGTATGTTCTGTCTGAAACTTAGGCTTATGAGTTCCGGCTTCAATATCCTCCGCTGCAATATACATAGTAACACTTTCTTATACAAATCACAACGAGGGAAATAGAATGTCCTTCATGCAAGAGCACCAAACAGTTAATTAGTAGATAGCTTCACTTAGAGCAATATATTAGAAAAATGAATTGTTATCACGTGTAGCTCGAACAAACCCACGGTAGGATTTGCTTGCAAGGACAAAAATAATACTAAAGTTGATTTTGAAGAGCGTACACATGGATGCCCGAAGAAGTTTTAGAGTGATCATATCATTTGTAATACATGATGATGACGATTCCGAAAAATTAAGGCATACAGGACAAGTTAGTTCTGACAAAGTAAGTCAAACCAACTCAAGCAGTCGTGAAAAAATTGTCAAGCCAAAATTTAATGCAGGGGCCCAAGAATGAGACAGGGTACTCTCCCACAAAAAAGGAAGACTGGGTCCGGCGCAACCTAGCCAGTCAACAAGTTATCAAGATAGTCAACAAGTTTGGAAAAATAAAAATATGTGAATCTAATTATGTTTCAGTTTGTAGCAAAACATCAGGTTTGACTGGAATGTACGATTATATAATTTAAACAATTTGATACACATCATAATTATGCCTTTAGTTTAAAATAATCAAGACTAATAATGTTTCTCTCTAATACAAAGAGAAACATAATAATTAATCAAATATAAACATCTGCCTGCTATAATCAGTCTAATCTGACTAGAGCTTAAATAATTTGAAAAGGATTTAATCGAGTTTAAATTTTTGTTAAAATATGAAGAATCGTGTTTTAAACGTAAAAGTTCTCGACGAAAAATTATGTCGATGTGAAATTAGTAGATTAAAAAACAGTGGGTCGATGCAGGAGTGTAAAATATCAATAATGTTTCTTAAAGGAATGTTACCCATTTTGAACATATTCAAGAATTTAAATTTGAGCAGTAATCATGTTCGAGCAAACATCAAATGCTATGGAGAAATACACGTACTGGGAGAATGCATGAAATGATCATTATCATAATTAATTAGAACGCCATTACTATGTAGGTGTGTATATAGGGGGACCATTATTAGGTAGGTGCCAGTTGCTCACAAAGACAACCGCACTGCCTGCCAAAAAAAAAAAAAAAAAAAAACTATAGGACGTATACCCCTATTTCCGGTTTGGGGAATAATGGGTCAACTTGTTTTAATTGGACCGCTACTGCAAAGAGATTTTGGTTGGCTTGGATTGGACCCGACTAAGACAAGTCCACGTAACTGAAAATAGGTAGTCGAGTAAGACATAACACTACCGCAAGTCAAGAGAAGAGAGGTTCGTTTAACTTATGAGAGTAAGACATAACACTACCACGATGTTATTTTTACTAGGAAGCATAATTATTATATTGATGACACAGACACGAAAAAAAAAACAAATAAGCATTAAATAGGTTATGGTTAAGAAAAAAAAAATGTTCCATGGATGTTAAACCGTTTAGCAATATAATATTATTATCTGTAGATTATTCTTTTACATTGCTTTCGTTTTATAAAAGATACACAATATACAGTGCATACACTAAAATGTGTACTACTTTTTTATTTTTCTACTTTTCTATAAATAAATGTTTAGAACTAATGTATGGAAATACAAATAACGATGTTTAAAACAGTATCAACTTTGGACTGTATTTTAAATCTTTCACTACATTTTTGCTATTTTAAATTAGTCAAAATGCTATAAAAACACGTTCTTGACTTTGTTTCTGTGGAAGTGTAAGTTGAAATGCGAACTATGAGGCAAAAAAGAAGACGTTTTTTTACACTATATTTATTTATGATTTAGAAGGGGTAATATATATATATATATATATATATATATATATATATATATATATATATATATATATATATAGCTCTTATTTTTCATATTACATAGCTCTTATTTTTCATATAACATCTATTTATGTACTTTATTTATCATTCATCCAACTAAATAAAATATCAATCCTTTTTATTTTGATTTTTACTCTCTTTTTATTTATTTTCTGGTTTTACCTATTATTCAAACAAAGTGGGAATGATTGGAAACGACCAGCTTCACACTGCTTCCTCGTAGTACCAATGCGGCAATGCCCGCCAAATTATGTGAATCACAAGTTCGTCTCCCTGGTTGTACTTTCCTGTGACCGTTTTTAACTTTTATGGCTGTTATTCATTTAATTAAGAAAAGTTACGTTTTAACACGGTATAAAATAAAATATATTTACTTTACAACCCATATTAATAATAATAATAATAATAATAATAATATATTTAAAATACAAAAGGAAACTAATTAAAATATTGATATATTAAATTATCAAACGGAGTATATTTTTGAGAAGTATCACAATACCACCATCTCCCGTTAATTAATATGCTTCGTATGGGTGTTAAAAATCCTTTTACTTCAAAATTTTTTAACGCGTTGTACTCGATAGTATAAAAGGAAACACTCACATTTGGTAATATAGTAACATATATAAATTAGATTAGCTAGCTATGTTGAATGACAACCTATTCTTCAACGAAAAGTATGTTTAATTAATAGCATTGCGTTGGAATATAATTATCGTAAATCTAAAATATGATTTATGTATTTAAAAACATTTATGCATCAGTGAATGTTAAAATTATAGTACAATTTATATTAAAAAATTACTTATATATTATAAATTTTAGACATAAAAAAATCAATATTGATATTTTATGTTACAATACAAAAAATATATGCCGTCTTTGGTGAGTTTAATAACAAATTTAATACGCTTATTACCTATTAACGTACCAACCCAAGCTTATTAAGTATATATGTTGTCAAGAAAAAAATATTAACAGTACAACAAAATTAAAATAGTTGTATAAGACAATGTCAGTATAATTAAAAAATTTTAAAAATGAAAATATTAAGACTGGCGAAGAAAAGCAACACTACTTCATTTTTGTCACCACACAAAGGTTCCTTCTAGTTCTGGATGCACGGATGTTGCCATTTATTGAAAAGAAAAGCAACGAATCACCCATATGAACAATGATTGAGATTTTCAACAGCTCTGATTAATCTGGACCTTGATTATTTTTCTTAAATGATAATTATCTTATATAGTAAAATTTAATAAAAATCTAGTGGTGAACTCCACAGTTCACGGCCAGATGTTTAATATGAACTGCTGGGATTCCATTCGTATTATATCATTATAATTTACATATCAACAAAGAGCTTACCAAAATATTTCTGTGGTTAAGGTAACGAAAAAAAAGACAAGTTTTTTTATGCACTCCTATCCGTTGGTTCTTAAAGGGACGGAAATTAATCTCAGACGAAAACGTAGTTTATCACACTCGTGAACATTGTAGAAGGTTACATACGAATATGATCATGAGTAATAAAAAGTGATATAATCCAAATTTAAAAGGCATTTTATTTTAAAGAAAGGAGAGAAGTATAATTAAATTCACAAAAATGGATATTTCTAATTATTAATTACTAGATTATATTGTGAGATAAGTGTGAACTTGTTGATCAAACTAAAAATAGAATAATAAATCAATGCTTACGAGTTTGAGAATTTACTTACGGATATCTTCGTCGCTGAAAGGTTTTGAATCGGCGATTTCATCAGGAGGGAGAGTGAAGCCAGTGAAGGAGAACGAGAGGCCCAAGCTGGCGCTAGAAGCTCGGCTCAGAGCCACGCCGCTGCCAACCTCATCCACATCCACCTTCAACTGAGCGCTCCTCGCCCTCCTTATGTGTGTGCTTCTTCCTCCGCCCCCACTCGGCGAGGCCGCCGTCTTGCTCGATTTCCTCGACAGCACTCCACCACCCTCCGCCGACGGGGGCGATTTCACACTTGTCGTTGTCACTGTCTCCTCAACATCCTCCGATTTCGTTCTCGCCAAGCTGGATGAAATTGCATTTTCCATGCTCACCGCCACTGTATATGTCTGTCGATTAGATAGAGAAATAGAATTAATTAAATAAACACTTACAATTATACCAAAAATACGAAGTCATGTGAACGAACATGCTTATTTATCCATATATTGTACATTCTCTATGATCTGTTCATGTTGAGGAATCTGATTTAGAGTAAAGAGATTTGCGAAATTGAGAGATGAAAGACTGTTCATCTTGTAGGAGAAGATTGTTTGACACGATAAATTAAATAATTAAAGTATACGAGATGGTAAACATGAGAAGATTTTTATCTTACCCTACGATTTTCCTTTTCTGTGAAGGAGTAACGAAGAGGAGAATCAAAAGAGACCGCGTGAGATGAAATTCGCGGGATGAGTTTGTACAAATAACTGGCATAACAATCATATGTGGAGTATTCAGTCTTTTTATAAGACAACGGCTTGTTTAAGAGACGCGAACAAAACTACTAAACTACCCTTCTCTTTTCTCACTAATATCAGTTGGTCCAGGGTCTTCTTGTGTACATAAAGAAAATGTTGATTATAGTGCTTGATCATAAAAGTTACCCTCACACAATTCCTGTTGCTACTCCGTTAGCCATTTTTTTACGTTATAACAATCCTGTCTTCTTTTCTTTAAAAAAAAAAAAAAAAGAGAGACGATATGGTTAAAAATGTATTTTTTTTTAATTTATATTCATTACATGTTTCTCGATTAACTTTGGAAAAATTTCTTTTAGAATGAAGATAGTAATGAGAAGTTCAATTACGATAAAAGTTAATGGTAGCAAAATATTTTGGAATTAAAATGTTATTGGATGCTCAAACCACCACTTGTTCATAAAGGACAAGTTTAATTAAAATCACCACTTATTTTTATTTCATTGCGCATGTTTTTTTTTTCGAACTTTTGGTGATTAGATTATGTAGTATTGTGAAAAACTAATAAACTTATGAATAAAAGTGAAAAAGTGCAAAAATACCTATCAGAAATATCTGAAAAGGGAAAAAAATAAATTTACTTAACACTTTATTTGCAACAATAAGTATTTTTTCATAAATTAAATCATATTTATGTAAAATTAATTTGATACTAAATTGTTTGATTATACAAATATCATTAACAGTTACTAGCAATTTTTCCTCAATATCTCTAGTAGGTTTTTTGTGTTCATTATAAAAAAACTTAACACTATAACAATTTAAAGTACATTTTTTTAATAATTCATTTTGTGTTATATAATTTAATTTTACTAAGTTTATAACAAATTTCTTATTTGAGGTTGCAGGGAATATATATCACGTTTAAAAAGAAGTTGTAGTTTATTGTCTCAATTATAAGTAATTAATTTTACATATCATTGAAATACAATTATAAAGTTTATGATATTCTATGAATTTAATTTATAGTGTTTGTGTTAGTCAAAAAATTTTGGATGCGATTATTATGTAATAAAATACATGTAGAAAATCATATCCGTGTTTACTCGTGAGATTATATAATGTGTAGAATTTACAACTAATATCTTAATTATTTATGAGTAGGTTCTTCGTTATTTAGATTTTTATGACGTCTTCAATGGATGAAGAAGTTCTAAAAGAATTTCATGAACATATTTTATTCCTTTTAACTATTAATAAAAGATTATGTTAATTAGTACTTTTATGAGTTTTTATATAAATATTATATGTATAGTCACGATAGATATATTATTTGGATTGTTCTTATCTTTAATTATTTTATACATGTGTAGCAGGTAACACATACAAGTTTGTCACCAGAGAAAACAATACTTTTGTTAATAGTATGCTCAAACTGGTATAGGTATAGAAATTGATGTTCTTTATATTGATTAATGTTGTAATTTGTATAAAATATGAATTTTTTTATATCCGTTAGTGATTCAAGATGCATAGAATGTGAATCTGTTTATACTAATTAGTTCTCAAACCGGTATAAAAATTATAAATCATGCCTATAAAACATTTATTTCTCAACAATCTTTCTATATCGATTTAAGAAAGGTGAACTTTCTATAAGCGCTTCTTCACTTTGTTTATAAGACTTAAACATTTCATTTCATATTCAGAGTTATCTTTCTTTTTCTTTACATCTATTTTTATCATACCACTAATTTTATCTCACATTTGCTTCTTTTTATCATTACTCCAAATTCCAGTACAAGATTATTACTGAATTATCAGGCGAGGGTGGCGTCATATAAGTTTGTTTTGACATCTTCTAAGACAGCAATTGACCCTGCATTGCCGACTGTTTTGGTAGATACTTTTGGGAACTGAGACACTAATTTAGATGACGCGGCTTTATCATTTTCTGGTGCTGGGATGGACTGGATTGCTAGCTCTTCCTGAGTCTTGACTGCTCGCTCTCCTTCAGCCTTGACCGTTGGGTGGACTTCGATCTTT
>NC_028353.1:6867317-6873270 GCF_000741045.1 Vigna radiata var. radiata
CACTCCGACGCTCAAGTTAGGAGCGGTTTTGGGAATTGTGTATCACAATTGTATGTTTGAGTTCTGTTCAAACGTAAGTAGAGTATGAGTGGAATGTGATTGAAAGATGATTAGAAGGTGATTGGAAGGTGATTGGAAGTACCTAGCTTGTGTCCTTGGCTCTCTATTTATAATTTGTCTCGTGGACCTTGAAGTGTTATAAGCCCAACAAAATAAAATATAGACAAAATATAATATAAACAGACTTACCTGAAAATCTGGTTAGTTGTTAAACTATCTTTAAATAAATTATTTTATCTTTAATAAGATATATCGTAATCGCTCGACCCGGATATCATACTGTACACCGACCATGTCTACCGTACACGTATTGAAACCGTATATAGGTTTTCAAAATTTTCCATGAAATTCGGAGGGTTTTGGACACGACGATGATGGATGTCAACTGGTTGGAGCTTTGATGCCATGCACGTCAAGGACAAGGCTGGCGCTTTTGGTATATATTAATGAAGGTTTAACGTTACATGGGCATGCCTTATCATCACTGATGTGTGTGCTAATCAAGTACACCTAATAACGACAAATACCATGCTGTTTCACTGAACTTGTGTTGGGTTGGAGGGTCCTCTGCATGTGTACAAAAGCTTAAACCTCTTGCTTGCATCCGATCAAGATTACCTGCACCAGAGGCAACCCCCAGTTTTGGAATTTTCCGTAACAAAACCCTGTACTTATTTTCTCTCAAAATTCACCGTTTTCTGTTCGTTTAAATCAAATATATAAAATTTTAGTTTAAGGTAGTTTCATTTCAAAAGGTACACTATACAAGTTGGTTCGATAATCAGATATTTTACTTTCTTTGAATATTTATGGCGTTGAAATAATCCAGATCGCACATACGCAGATGCTCGTATTCCTTCCTGATGGATAAGTTTCGGGTTGAGATATTACTAGAAACTTGCAAATATCCAGCTGATAAATTAATTAATATAAAAATTTACAAACAGCGATCAATATCTTTTGTTTATACCAAAGATAAAGATCGTATACATATATATATGTCTGACTGCATTCATGTATATTTTGGCATGCTTTCGTTATCTATGACTGGAAATTTGGTGGAGAGTACACGGTTTCTACGTTGAAAAAAAAAGAGGTCATTCTCATGCAGTAATGGAAATTAAGATTGGTGGTGAGAATAAGGAATAGGTGTAGTGCAGAGAAAGGTGTGGACTAAAAGAGTGGCCCAAAAGGTGTTGTTTGGTGGTTACTGACGATAAGGAGCTGTCCCTATATCTTTTTCCTGTCCATGGTTGGTCGCTATCCTCTCACAACAACTCGCCACGTATCACTCCACTCCAAATCTGCATTTAAACCATCCCATTATTATATTCCAAACACTGCTAATTAATTACCATTTCCAACTGACATGCAACACGCTATCTTTTTCTTTTTTCCATTTCAAATTTTAAGAATCACAAGCATGATTAATCAAATAAAAGTTCAAAATATATATATATATATATATATATATATATATATATATATATATATTTTATGCTTCATAAATGAACCATCTTTCTATCAAATAATGCTCCACTTCAATTATTCCGATGTGATGTAGGAAATATCTATCTATCAGTAATAAACCCTTCAACGCTCCAAATTCAATCATTCATTTTGAAGATAAAGGCTTCACAGACTATATACTGCAGACGATAGTTGACCTTAATAAATACCAGCAGTGATGCATACTATATACACAAATAATATCTTAGATATACAGAGAGTTATTATATATTAATTGATGAAATAAAGTGCAATGAGTAATTGAAAAACATTATATGAGTGGACATTTGTAAACTGCAGATGATAAGGATGGAATTAAAAGAGAGAATAAATAAGGATTGGACGGTTGCTCTCCCTTTATATGAGTCCCGGTAATATTACATTACACTGCACTGCTGAACACTGTTCGTAAAACCTTTCTCTCAACTGATAGGGGCGGTGCCCTTAGTGGAAGGGAATCTCACGTGACAAGGACGTGATGCTTACTCGGACACTGTGTGTATGAATCAGGTCCACTCACTTAGAGTTTTAACTTCTTCTTTTTTTAATTTTACAAATTAAATTATTCTTATTCCTGCAATTTATTTATTGTCGATAATTAATTCGTCGAAACAAAAATGTGAGTTGAGCTGTCATGTATCGCCAAGTGTGTAGCCCAAATTCACCATGGACACCTAAATGACATCGCCGTACGACCATGACACGTGGCTTTCGCATGGCCCAGTTCCTCCCTTCTATTCCACGTGGACCACGGTTCATCGCTTTCTTCGCTACCTTCTCTCTGTTTTTCTCCTACTTTTGGCCCTTTCTCACATTTTCTCCTTTGGGACATCCACAGACATCACAATTTCTCACACAATTATCAATCAAAGATATTAATGCTTCCCGTCATTATTACATCACTTTTAACAAATTTTTAAAAAATAATAATTTCATCATTAAAATATCTTTAGCCCCATAATTTTAGATAACATTCCAATCGCGCATTTTTACAAGCTTGATCGATTATGAGTTTATTATAAAGCACGGTTCTTCAATTCAACGTGTTTTTTAATAAAAAAAAAACTTTTACTCTATATTTGAAATTGTTAGGAAAATTAAGTTATGTTAGAATTTACAATTACTATTTCTTATTTTTTAACAAAGCCAATGTTTCAATTTCGTAGCCGAGATTTAAGATGAATAAAAGTTCAATAGTTTAATTTCTTACAAACATTGTTAATGTTTTAATTCTAAGTCCATCGATATAATATTTATAAAATCAATAATTACATACGAGACATTGTCTGTTTTAGAATATAGAGTTTTATCACGATTTTGTCACCAAAAGACGTTTTAAAAGTTTAAAAATGTATAAACATTTAAGTCGTTCCTTTGATCTTAATTTCTAAAAACTATTAGACTATTGAGTGTATCAGAACATAGGCCTCTTAGTTAAAGTCTAAGGAAACAAGGGTTCATCTCCCAATGGAAGGCTAAAGGGAAATACAAACTCAAGAGTAAACAATGTTCCAAATGCGATGATTAATTCTAATAGTGTCACTTAACAGACTTAAGATAGAAACAATGACATTATTTATGGATAATGAAAGTTATCTCCCTTAGCCTTCAGTTGGGGGATGAGTCCTCCTTCCCTTGGACCTCAACTCTGAGACTTATGTTTTGATACACCTAATAGTTCCACATTGCTTAAGAGTTGAAACCAATAATATTTTAAATACACATTTTTCCTCCAACTATCTATTATGCCTTTTAATGATAAAATCGTTAAAAGCTGTGTATTCAAAAGTGGACAATGTACCTCAAACCTAGTCATCAATTTATCCTAAAAATATCTATTAGTATCATGTATCATTGCATAATATATTATGATGTTGTTACATTGTAAATATGGTAAGTTTTTATTTTTATTCTATTTTATAACAAATATTATAATTCAAAAACTTTTAAATACTTCAAATATAACATCAATTATACTGATGTCATTGGAATAAAATAATATTAATTTAATTTGTTATATTAAAATTGTGAGGAGCTCTATATTCGAAAGTAGACAATATATTTCAAACGTAGTAATCAATCATAAAAATGTCCGTTGATATCATATATCATTACATAATATATATTATATCATGATACTGTTACATTGTAAATATTGTATGTTTTTATTTTCTTTTATTTTATAACAAATTTCATAATTTGAAAACCCTTAATTACTTTAAATATAATGATTGATATAACTCAAATATTATTAATTTATTTTTACATATTAACTTAAATTAAGTTATAAATGTCATTATTGTTTCGGATAAGGTCAAACAACTCCAAACACCTAGACAATTTCTCTTGGGGAGCTGTCCAGTCTACGTCATTTGTCTTCATCTTCACTCCACTATCTGAAGGTGTACTTACCAAAGGTTATTCGATACTAAAGTTAGTAGGTTGTCCGTATGATAACTTAACGCTGGTAATAAATATATAATAAATATGAACCATCTATCTCTTACCTTTAATATGTATTTATAGTTTTAGTCACGGGTCGGGTTAAGAAATCTTAATTATGGCCCAATACCTCTAATTACCACTTACCTTAATCTTGGTAAAAAGATCTAATTATTGGCTCAGATCGGACGTTCATCTTCAACTGCCCGGTCAACGTCAGAATTCCTACTATGTCTGATTGGTTTAGCTGTGTCTGACTCTCTACTATCGTCTGACATGTTTGATTATGGAAACAACTTTATGGCCGTCCGATTTAAATGACACAATTATCTTATAATGAGGTATTATGTTTTTTTTTTTTTTAAATATTCGATACAGTATGTAAAATAAGTAAAACAACATTTAAAATATTTACTTTATTTTTTCATAATTTTTAAAAAGTTTTTTACATTAATTTTACTTCACAACGTTTTCAAAATTAATAGCTGTTTTAATTGTAATAAAATTTTATTTATGTATATTTGTATAATATATATATATATATATATATATATATATATTATCTAATTATTATTTACTATTTCAATTTAAAATTTATATAATTATTAATTCTGTTTTAATATTTGATATTTTTTATATTAAATGTTTGATAATATATATTTTTTAATATTTTCCTAAAAAATAATTAATATTAAAATCACAAGAATATGAATGTATCGGTTATTGATATCAATGTAATTCTGATCAATTGAATATGACAATAAGATGGAAGATGAGATGGACAATAATAAAATCTCTGACGGCTGTCCTCTTACCATTCTAATATAAATTAAAAAGTTTTTATAACTTAGATATAAATAGAGAAATCAAACACATATGATAAAAAAATTATCGTACCACTTATTAATTTTGAATTTTATATATTTAAAAAGTAAGTAAAATGTTTAGAGAAATAAAATTTTAATAAAAATAAACAATTCACATTATAATATATTTATGTTGTACAGAAATAAATAATTAATCTTTTAAAATTTTATATTTAATAAACGTAAGCAGAGTCAATAATCTTCTCCTCTCACTGAGTTGAGAAAATTCACCGTGAAATTTTCTAACGTGCTTCTGGACAATAGGGGCGTGATTTGCATCTTAAACTTTTTTGCACCATACTGTACGGGACAATTATGGAGGTGTAGAAAGCAAAGCTAAAACTGTTCTGACTGCTACAGTGACGTGTCACAAATAGGAGGGAAACGAAAATTTTTGTTTTAAAATGTAAAAGCACAAGAAGAGTGAACTATTCATTTTCAACCAGGTCCCGCCTCGCTCTCCCTTCCTCTGACTCTATCTTCCCCCATCAACTGCCGCGCCGGAATCCATCCGACACCGTTCGTCGTCGAGTATCGCTCGTCACGATTCACCTCTCCATCTGGTTTCTTCCTTTCCCTCCTGTTTCTGATTCACCTTTATTCAATTCAAATATGAAAACCTAAGCCATCCTTCTACATCCCCTCTCGCTATTGGTCATATCTGCTACTACAATTTTCAGCACACAAAACTTGTTTTCTCATTGTGCAATTTGTTAATTCTATTCTAATTTTTTTCTTGCTCATTGAATCTGCACTTACAGATTAATCTCGATGACGCTTGGTTGGTAAAAGTGCACATAGCGGAACGAGGCATGGCAAAGGTGGCTAAACCGGGTTCTCATCGAATTGGTTCGGTGCCTTTGAAAAGTGGACCTATGGTTAAGAAGAAGACACCTTCGGAACTTAGGGTTGGTTGCTGAACTTGTGACCTCTAGTGTTTGTCTGGACTTTTATTCTAGCTTTCAATTTCTGTGATTATTACAACGGGCTGTTTTGGTTAAAGTAGTTCATTATCCATGTCCGAGCATGATTTCTTCCATAATGGTTACATATTTTGTGGTATATAATTCATTTTT